>NW_027556458.1:0-20391 GCF_964204865.1 Styela clava
GAAAAACCGTCAAAAAACACCAATAACCCTGCTAAAACGCTTAAAAACAATGAAAAACCGTTATAAAACACCAATAACCCTGCTAAAACGCTTAAAAACAGTGAAAAACCGTCAAAAAACACCAATAACCCTGCTAAAACGCTAAAAATAAGTGAAAAACCGTCTAAAAACACCAAGAACCCAGCAAAATCGCGTAAAAACAGTAAAAAACCGTTATAAAACACCAATAACCCTGCTAAAACGCTTAAAAACAGTGAAAAACAGTCAAAAAACACCAATAACCCTGCTAAAACGCATAAAAACAGTGAAAAACCGTCAAAAAACACCAATAACCCTGCTAAAACGCTTAAAAACAGTGAAAAACAGTCAAATAACACCAATAACCCTGCTAAAACGCTTAAAAACAATGAAAAACCGTCAAAAAACACCAATAACCCTGCTAAAACGCTAAAAATAAGTGAAAAACCGTCTAAAAACACCAAGAACTCAGAAAAATCGCGTAAAAACAGTGAAAAACCGTCTAAAAACACCAATAACCATGTTAAAACGCTTAAAAACACTGACAAACCGTTTAAAAACCCGAATAACCCTGCTAAAACAATTAAAAACAGTGATAAAACGTCTAAAAACACCAATAACCTTGGCTAAAAAGCTCAAAACAGTGAAAAACCGTCTAAAAACACTAATAATTCTGCTAAAACTTTTAAAAACTGTGAAAAACCGTCTAAAAACACCAATATCCCTGATAAAACGCTTAAAAACAGTGAAAAACCGTCAAAAAACACCAATAACCCTGCTAAAACGCTTAAAAACAGTGAAAAACCGTCAAAAAACACAAATACCCCTGCTAAAACGCTAAAAATAATTGAAAAACCGTCTAAAAACACCAATAACCCTGCTAAAACGCTTAAAAACAGTGAAAAACCGTCTAAAAACACCATTGACCCTGCTAAAACGCCTAAAAACAGTGGAAAACCGTCTAAAAACATCAATAACCCTGCTAAAACGCTTAAAACAGTGAAAAACCGTCAAAAAACAACAATAACCCTGCTAAAACGCTAAAAATAATTGAAAAACCGTCTAAAAACACCAATAACCCTGCTAAAACGCTTTAAAAACAGTGAAAAACCGTCTAAAAACACCATTAACCCTGCTAAAACGCCTAAAAACAGTGGAAAACCGTCTAAATAAATCAATAATCCTGCTAAAACGCTTAAAAACAGTGAAAAACCGTCTAAAAACACTAATAACCCTGCTAAAACGCTTAAAAACAGTGAAAAACCATCAAAAAACACCAATAACCCTGCAAAAACGCTTAAAAACAGTGAAAACCCGTCTAAAAACACCATTAACCCTGCTAAAACGCCTAAAAACAGTGAAAAACCGTCAAAAAACACCAAAAACCTTGCTAAAACGCTTAAAAACAGTGAAAACCGTCAAAAATCACTAATAATCCTGCTAAAACGCTTAAAAACAGTGAAAAACCGTCAAAAAACACCAATAACCCTGCTAAAACGCTAAAAATAAGTGAAAAATCGTCTAAAAACACCAATAACCTTGCTAAAAAGCTCAAAAACAGTGAAAAACCGTCTAAAAACACCATTAACCCTGCTAAAACGCCTAAAAAGAGTGGAAAACCGTCTAAAAACATCAATAACCCATCCAAAACGCTTGAAAACAGTGAAAAACCGTCTAAAAACACCAATAACCATGCTAAAACGCTTAAAAACACTGACAAACCGTCTAAAAACTCGAATAACCCTGCTAAAACACTTAAAAACAGTGATAAAACGTCTAAAAACACCAATAACCTTGCTAAAAAGCTCAAAAACAGTGAAAAACCGTCTAAAAACACTAATAACCCTGCTAAAACTTTTAAAAACAGTGAAAAACCGTCTAAAAACACCAATAACCCTGCTAAAACGCTTAAAAACAGTGAAAAACCGTCAAAAACACCAATAACCATGCTAAAACGCTAGAAATAATTGAAAAACCGTCTAAAAACACCAATAACCCTGCTAAAACGATTAAAAACAGTAAAAACCGTCAAAAATCACCAAAAACCCTGCTAAAACACTTAAAAACAGTGATAAAACGTCTAAAAACACCAATAACCTTGCTAAAAAGCTTAAAAACAGTGAAAAACCGTCTAAAAACACTAATAACCCTGCTAAAACTTTTAAAAACAGTGAAAAACCGTCAAAAAACACCAATAACCCTGCTAAAACGCTAAAAATAATTGAAAAACCTTCTAAAAACACCAATAACCCTGCTAAAACGCTTAAAAACAGTGAAAAACCGTCTAAAAACACCATTAACCCTGCTAAAACGTCTAAAAACAGTGGAAAACCGTCTAAAAACATCAATAATCCTGCTAAAACGCTTAAAAACAGTGAATAACCGTCTAAAAACAGCAATAACCCTGCTAAAACGCTTAAAAACAGTGAAAACCCGTCAAAAAACACCAATAACCCTGCTAAAACGCTAAAAATAAGTGAAAAACCGTCTAAAAACACTAATAATCCTGCTGAAACGCTTAAAAACAGTGAAAAACCATCAAAAAACACCAATAACCCTGCTAAAACGCTTAAAAACAGTGAAAACCCGTCTAAAAACAACAATAACCCTGCTAAAACGCCTAAAAACAGTGAAAAACCGTCAAAAAACACCAATAACCCTGCTAAAACGCTAAAAATAAGTGGAAAACCGTCTAAAAACACTAATAACCCTGCTAAAACGCTTAAAAACAGTGAAAAACCATCAAAAAACACCAATAACCCTGCTAAAACTCTTAAAAACAGTGAAAACCCGTCTAAAAACACCATTAACCCTGCGAAAACGCCTAAAAACAGTGAAAAACCGTCAAAAAACACCAAAAACCTTGCTAAAACGCTTAAAAACAGTGAAAACCGTCAAAAATCACTAATAATCCTGCTAAAACGCTTAAAAACAGTGAAAAACCGTCAAAAAACACCAATAACCCTGCTAAAACGCTAAAAATAAGTGAAAAATCGTCTAAAAACACCAAGAACCCCGCAAAATCGCGTGAAAACAGTGAAAAACCGTCTAAAAACACCATTAACCCTGCTAAAACGCCGAAAAAGAGTGGAAAACCGTCTAAAAACATCAATAACCCATCCAAAACGCTTGAAAACAGTGAAAACTCGTCTAAAAACACCAAGAACCCCGCAAAATCGCGTAAAAACGGTGAAAAACCGTCTAAAAACACCATTAACCCTGCTAAAACGCCTAAAAAGAGTGGAAAACCGTCTAAAAACACCAATAACCATGCTAAAACGCTTAAAAACACTGACAAACCGTCTAAAAACACTAATAACCCTGCTAAAACTTTTAAAAACAGTGAAAAACCGTCTAAAAACACCAATAACCCTGCTAAAACGCTTAAAAACAGTGAAAAACCGTCTAAAAACACCAATAACCCTGCTAAAACGCTAGAAATGATTGAAAAACCGTCTAAAAACACCAATAACCCTGCTAAAACGCTTAAAAACAGTGAAAAACCGTCTAAAAACACCAATAACCCTGCTAAAACGCTAGAAATGATTGAAAAACCGTCTAAAAACACCAATAACCCTGCTAAAACACTTAAAAACAGTGATAAAACGTCTAAAAACACCAATAACCTTG
Source organism: Styela clava (assembly GCF_964204865.1). Taxonomy (NCBI): domain Eukaryota; kingdom Metazoa; phylum Chordata; class Ascidiacea; order Stolidobranchia; family Styelidae; genus Styela; species Styela clava. Next base: position 3,649 of record NW_027556458.1, read on the forward strand.
CTAAAAAGCTTAAAAACAGTAAAAAACCGTCTAAAAACACTAATAACCCTGCTAAAACTTTTAAAAACAGTGAAAAACCGTCAAAAAACACCAATAACCCTGCTAAAACGCTAAAAATAATTGAAAAACCGTCTAAAAACACCAATAACCCTGCTAAAACGCTTAAAAACAGTGAAAAACCGTCTAAAAACACCATTAACCCTGCTAAAACGCCTAAAAACAGTGGAAAACCGTCTAAAAACATCAATAACCCTGCTAAAACGCTTAAAACAGTGAAAAACCGTCAAAAAACAACAATAACCCTGCTAAAACACTAAAAATAATTGAAAACCGTCTAAAAACACCAATAACCCTGCTAAAACGCTTTAAAACAGTGAAAAACCGTCTAAAAACACCATTAACCCTGCTAAAACGCCTAAAAACAGTGGAAAACCGTCTAAAAACATCAATAATCCTGCTAAAACGCTTAAAAACAGTGAAAAACCGTCTAAAAACACTAATAACCCTGCTAAAACGCTTAAAAACAGTGAAAAACCATCAAAAAACACCAATAACCCTGCTAAAACGCTTAATAACAGTGAAAACCCGTCTAAAAACACCATTAACCCTGCTAAAACGCCTAAAAACAGTGAAAATCCGTCAAAAAACACCAAAAACCTTGCTAAAACGCTTAAAAACAGTGAAAACCGTCAAAAATCACTAATAATCCTGCTAAAACGCTTAAAAACAGTGAAAAACCGTCAAAAAACACCAATAACCCTGCTAAAACGCTAAAAATAAGTGAAAAATCGTCTAAAAACACCAATAACCTTGCTAAAAAGCTCAAAAACAGTGAAAAACCGTCTAAAAACACCATTAACCCTGCTAAAACGCCTAAAAAGAGTGGAAAACCGTCTAAAAACATCAATAACCCATCCAAAACGCTTGAAAACAGTGAAAAACCGTCTAAAAACACCAATAACCATGCTAAAACGCTTAAAAACACTGACAAACCGTCTAAAAACTCGAATAACCCTGCTAAAACACTTAAAAACAGTGATAAAACGTCTAAAAACACCAATAACCTTGCTAAAAAGCTCAAAAACAGTGAAAAACCGTCTAAAAACACTAATAACCCTGCTAAAACTTTTAAAAACAGTGAAAAACCGTCTAAAAACACCAATAACCCTGCTAAAACGCTTAAAAACAGTGAAAAAGCGTCAAAAACAACAATAACCATGCTAAAACGCTAGAAATAATTGAAAAACCGTCTAAAAACACCAATAACCCTGCTAAAACGATTAAAAACAGTAAAAACCGTCAAAAATCACCAATAACCCTGCTAAAACACTTAAAAACAGTGATAAAACGTCTAAAAACACCAATAACCTTGCTAAAAAGCTTAAAAACAGTGAAAAACCGTCTAAAAACACTAATAACCCTGCTAAAACTTTTAAAAACAGTGAAAAACCGTCAAAAAACACCAATAACCCTGCTAAAACGCTAAAAATAATTGAAAAACCTTCTAAAAACACCAATAACCCTGCTAAAACGCTTAAAAACAGTGAAAAACCGACTAAAAACACCATTAACCCTGCTAAAACGTCTAAAAACAGTGAAAAACCGTCTAAAAACATTAATAATCCTGCTAAAACGCTTAAAAACAGTGAATAACCGTCTAAAAACAGCAATAACCCTGCTAAAACGCTTAAAAACAGTGAAAAACCGTCAAAAAACACCAATAACCCTGCTAAAACGCTAAAAATAAGTGAAAAACCGTCTAAAAACACTAATAACCCTGCTGAAACGCTTAAAAACAGTGAAAAACCATCAAAAAACACTAATAACCCTGCTAAAACGCTTAAAAACAGTGAAAACCCGTCTAAAAACACCAATAACCCTGCTAAAACGTCTAAAAACAGTGAAAAACCGTCAAAAAACACCAATAACCCTGCTAAAACGCTAAAAATAAGTGGAAAACCGTCTAAAAACACTAATAACCCTGCTAAAACGCTTAAAAACAGTGAAAAACCATCAAAAAACACCAATAACCCTGCTAAAACGCTTAAAAACAGTGAAAACCCGTCTAAAAACACCATTAACCCTGCTAAAACGCCTAAAAACAGTGAAAAACCGTCAAAAAACACCAAAAACCTTGCTAAAACGCTTAAAAACAGTGAAAACCGTCAAAAATCACTAATAATCCTGCTAAAACGCTTAAAAACAGTGAAAAACCGTCAAAAAACACCAATAACCCTGCTAAAACGCTAAAAATAAGTGAAAAATCGTCTAAAAACACCAAGAACCCCTCAAAATCGCGTAAAAACAGTGAAAAACCGTCTAAAAACACCATTAACCCTGCTAAAACGCCGAAAAAGAGTGGAAAACCGTCTAAAAACATCAATAACCCATCCAAAACGCTTGAAAACAGTGGAAACTCGTCTAAAAACACCAAGAACCCCGCAAAATCGCGTAAAAACGGTGAAAAACCGTCTAAAAACACCATTAACCCTGCTAAAACGCCTAAAAAGAGTGGAAAACCGTCTAAAAACACCAATAACCATGCTAAAACGCTTAAAAACACTGACAAACCGTCTAAAAACACTAATAACCCTGCTAAAACTTTTAAAAACAGTGAAAAACCGTCTAAAAACACCAATAACCCTGCTAAAACGCTTAAAAACAGTGAAAAACCGTCTAAAAACACCAATAACCCTGCTAAAACGCTAGAAATAATTGAAAAACCGTCTAAAAACACCAATAACCCTGCTAAAACGATTAAAAACAGTAAAAACCGTCAAAAATCACCAATAACCCTGCTAAAACACTTAAAAACAGTGATAAAACGTCTAAAAACACCAATAACCTTGCTAAAAAGCTTAAAAACAGTGAAAAACCGTCTAAAAACACTAATAACCCTGCTAAAACTTTTAAAAACAGTGAAAAACCGTCAAAAAACACCAATAACCCTGCTAAAACGCTAAAAATAATTGAAAAACCGTCTAAAAACACCAATAACCCTGCTAAAACGCTTAAAAACAGTGAAAAACCGTCTAAAAACACCATTAACCCTGCTAAAACGCCTAAAAACAGTGGAAAACCGTCTAAAAACATCAATAACCCTGCTAAAACGCTTAAAACAGTGAAAAACCGTCAAAAAACAACAATAACCCTGCTAAAACGCTAAAAATAATTGAAAAACCGTCTAAAAACACCAATAACCCTGCTAAAACGCCTAAAAAGAGTGGAAAACCGTCTAAAAACACCAATAACCATGCTAAAACGCTTAAAAACACTGACAAACCGTCTAAAAACACTAATAACCCTGCTAAAACTTTTAAAAACAGTGAAAAACCGTCTAAAAACACCAATAACCCTGCTAAAACGCTTAAAAACAGTGAAAAACCGTCTAAAAACACCAATAACCCTGCTAAAACGCTAGAAATGATTGAAAAACCGTCTAAAAACACCAATAACCCTGCTAAAACGATTAAAAACAGTAAAAACCGTCAAAAATCACCAATAACCCTGCTAAAACACTTAAAAACAGTGATAAAACGTCTAAAAACACCAATAACCTTGCTAAAAAGCTTAGAAACAGTAAAAAACCGTCTAAAAACACTAATAACCCTGCTAAAACTTTTAAAAACAGTGAAAAACCGTTAAAACGCTAAAAATAATTGAAAAACCGTCTAAAAACACCAATAACCCTGCTAAAACGCTTAAAAACAGTGAAAAACCGTCTAAAAACACCATTAACCCTGCTAAAACGCCTAAAAACAGTGGAAAACCGTCTAAAAACATCAATAACCCTGCTAAAACGCTTAAAACAGTGAAAAACCGTCAAAAAACAACAATAACCCTGCTAAAACACTAAAAATAATTGAAAAACCGTCTAAAAACACCAATAACCCTGCTAAAACGCTTTAAAACAGTGAAAAACCGTCTAAAAACACCATTAACCCTGCTAAAACGCCTAAAAACAGTGGAAAACCGTCTAAAAACATCAATAATCCTGCTAAAACGCTTAAAAACAGTGAAAAACCGTCTAAAAACACTAATAACCCTGCTAAAACGCTTAAAAACAGTGAAAAACCATCAAAAAACACCAATAACCCTGCTAAAACGCTTAAAAACAGTGAAAACCCGTCTAAAAACACCATTAACCCTGCTAAAACGCCTAAAAACAGTGAAAAACAGTCAAAAAACACCAAAAACCTTGCTAAAACGCTTAAAAACAGTGAAAACCGTCAAAAATCACTAATAATCCTGCTAAAACGCTTAAAAACAGTGAAAAACCGTCAAAAAACACCAATAACCCTGCTAAAACGCTAAAAATAAGTGAAAAATCGTCTAAAAACACCAATAACCTTGCTAAAAAGCTCAAAAACAGTGAAAAACCGTCTAAAAACACCATTAACCCTGCTAAAACGCCTAAAAAGAGTGGAAAACCGTCTAAAAACATCAATAACCCATCCAAAACGCTTGAAAACAGTGAAAAACCGTCTAAAAACACCAATAACCATGCTAAAACGCTTAAAAACACTGACAAAACCGTCTAAAAACTCGAATAACCCTGCTAAAACACTTAAAAACAGTGATAAAACGTCTAAAAACACCAATAACCTTGCTAAAAAGCTCAAAAACAGTGAAAAACCGTCTAAAAACACTAATAACCCTGCTAAAACTTTTAAAAACAGTGAAAAACCGTCTAAAAACACCAATAACCCTGCTAAAACGCTTAAAAACAGTGAAAAACCGTCAAAAACACCAATAACCATGCTAAAACGCTAGAAATAATTGAAAAACCGTCTAAAAACAACAATAACCCTGCTAAAACGATTAAAAACAGTAAAAACCGTCAAAAATCACCAATAACCCTGCTAAAACACTTAAAAACAGTGATAAAACGTCTAAAAACACCAATAACCTTGCTAAAAAGCTTAAAAACAGTGAAAAACCGTCTAAAAACACTAATAACCCTGCTAAAACTTTTAAAAACAGTGAAAAACCGTCAAAAAACACCAATAACCCTGCTAAAACGCTAAAAATAATTGAAAAACCTTCTAAAAACACCAATAACCCTGCTAAAACGCTTAAAAACAGTGAAAAACCGTCTAAAAACACCATTAACCCTGCTAAAACGTCTAAAAACAGTGGAAAACCGTCTAAAAACATCAATAATCCTGCTAAAACGCTTAAAAACAGTGAATAACCGTCTAAAAACAGCAATAACCCTGCTAAAACGCTTAAAAACAGTGAAAAACCGTCAAAAAACACCAATAACCCTGCTAAAACGCTAAAAATAAGTGAAAAACCGTCTAAAAACACTAATAACCCTGCTGAAACGCTTAAAAACAGTGAAAAACCATCAAAAAACACCAATAACCCTGCTAAAACGCTTAAAAACAGTGAAAACCCGTCTAAAAACACCAATAACCCTGCTAAAACGCCTAAAAACAGTGAAAAACCGTCAAAAAACACCAATAACCCTGCTAAAACGCTAAAAATAAGTGGAAAACCGTCTAAAAACACTAATAACCCTGCTAAAACGCTTAAAAACAGTGAAAAACCATCAAAAAACACCAATAACCCTGCTAAAACGCTTAAAAACAGTGAAAACCCGTCTAAAAACACCATTAACCCTGCTAAAACGCCTAAAAACAGTGAAAAACCGTCGAAAAACACCAAAAACCTTGCTAAAACGCTTAAAAACAGTGAAAACCGTCAAAAATCACTAATAATCCTGCTAAAACGCTTAAAAACAGTGAAAAACCGTCAAAAAACACCAATAACCCTGCTAAAACGCTAAAAATAAGTGAAAAATCGTCTAAAAACACCAAGAACCCCGCAAAATCGCGTAAAAACAGTGAAAAACCGTCTAAAAACACCATTAACCCTGCTAAAACGCCTAAAAAGAGTGGAAAACCGTCTAAAAACATCAATAACCCATCCAAAACGCTTGAAAACAGTGAAAACTCGTCTAAAAACACCAAGAACCCCGCAAAATCGCGTAAAAACGGTGAAAAACCGTCTAAAAACACCATTAACTCTGCTAAAACGCCTAAAAAGAGTGGAAAACCGTCTAAAAACACCAATAACCATGCTAAAACGCTTAAAAACACTGACAAACCGTCTAAAAACACTAATAACCCTGCTAAAACTTTTAAAAACAGTGAAAAACCGTCTAAAAACACCAATAACCCTGCTAAAACGCTTAAAAACAGTGAAAAACCGTCTAAAAACACCAATAACCCTGCTAAAACGCTAGAAATAATTGAAAAACCGTCTAAAAACACCAATAACCCTGCTAAAACGATTAAAAACAGTAAAAACCGTCAAAAATCACCAATAACCCTGCTAAAACACTTAAAAACAGTGATAAAACGTCTAAAAACACCAATAACCTTGCTAAAAAGCTTAAAAACAGTGAAAAACCGTCTAAAAACACTAATAACCCTGCTAAAACTTTTAAAAACAGTGAAAAACCGTCAAAAAACACCAATAACCCAGCTAAAACGCTAAAAATAATTGAAAAACCGTCTAAAAACACAAATAACCCTGCTAAAACGCTTAAAAACAGTGAAAAACCGTCTAAAAACACCATAAACCCTGCTAAAACGTCTAAAAACAGTGGAAAACCGTCTAAAAACATCAATAATCCTGCTAAAACGCTTAAAAACAGTGAATAACCGTCTAAAAACAGCAATAACCCTGCTAAAACGCTTAAAAACAGTGAAAACCCGTCTAAAAACACCAATAACCCTGCTAAAACGCCTAAAAACAGTGAAAAACCTTCAAAAGACACCAAAAACCTTGCTAAAACGCTTAAAAACAGTGAAAAACCGTCAAAAATCACTAATAACCCTGCTAAAACGCTTAAAAACAGTGAGAAACCATCAAAAAACACCAATCCCTGCAAAAACACTTAAAAACAGTGAAAAACCGTCAAAAAACACCAATAACCCTGCTAAAACGCTTAAAAACAATGAAAAACCGTTATAAAACACCAATAACCCTGCTAAAACGCTTAAAAACAGTGAAAAACCGTCAAAAACACCAATAACCCTGCTAAAACGCTAAAAATAAGTGAAAACCAAGAACCCAGCAAAATCGCGTAAAAACAGTGAAAAACCGTCTAAAAACACCATAAACCCTGCTAAAACGTCTAAAAACAGTGGAAAACCGTCTAAAAACATCAATAATCCTGCTAAAACGCTTAAAAACAGTGAATAACCGTCTAAAAACAGCAATAACCCTGCTAAAACGCTTAAAAACAGTGAAAACCCGTCTAAAAACACCAATAACCCTGCTAAAACGCCTAAAAACAGTGAAAAACCTTCAAAAGACACCAAAAACCTTGCTAAAACGCTTAAAAACAGTGAAAAACCGTCAAAAATCACTAATAACCCTGCTAAAACGCTTAAAAACAGTGAGAAACCATCAAAAAACACCAATAACCCTGCTAAAACTTTTAAAAACAGTGAAAAACCGTCAAAAAACACCAAAAACCTTGCTAAAACGCTTAAAAACAGTGAAAACCGTCAAAAATCACTAATAATCCTGCTAAAACGCTTAAAAACAGTGAAAAACCGTCAAAAAACACCAATAACCCTGCTAAAACGCTAAAAATAAGTGAAAAATCGTCTAAAAACACCAAGAACCCCGCAAAATCGCGTAAAAACAGTGAAAAACCGTCGAAAAACACCATTAACCCTGCTAAAACGCCTAAAAACAGTGAAAAACCGTCAAAAAACACCAAAAACCTTGCTAAAACGCTTAAAAACAGTGAAAACCGTCAAAAATCACTAATAATCCTGCTAAAACGCTTAAAAACAGTGAAAAACCGTCAAAAAACACCAATAACCCTGCTAAAACGCTAAAAATAAGTGAAAAATCGTCTAAAAACACCAAGAACCCCGCAAAATCGCGTAAAAACAGTGAAAAACCGTCTAAAAACACCATTAACCCTGCTAAAACGCCTAAGAAGAGTGGAAAACCGTCTAAAAACATCAATAACCCATCCAAAACGCTTGAAAACAGTGAAAACTCGTCTAAAAACACCAAGAACCCCGCAAAATCGCGTAAAAACGGTGAAAAACCGTCTAAAAACACCATTAACCCTGCTAAAACGCCTAAAAAGAGTGGAAAACCGTCTAAAAACACCAATAACCATGCTAAAACGCTTAAAAACACTGACAAACCGTCTAAAAACACTAATAACCCTGCTAAAACTTTTAAAAACAGTGAAAAACCGTCTAAAAACACCAATAACCCTGCTAAAACGCTTAAAAACAGTGAAAAACCGTCTAAAAACACAAATAACCCTGCTAAAACGCTAGAAATAATTGAAAAACCGTCTAAAAACACCAATAATCCTGCTAAAACGATTAAAAACAGTAAAAACCGTCAAAAATCACCAATAACCCTGCTAAAACACTTAAAAACAGTGATAAAACGTCTAAAAACACCAATAACCTTGCTAAAAAGCTTAAAAACAGTGAAAAACCGTCTAAAAACACTAATAACCCTGCTAAAACTTTTAAAAACAGTGAAAAACCGTCAAAAAACACCAATAACCCTGCTAAAACGCTAAAAATAATTGAAAAACCGTCTAAAAACACAAATAACCCTGCTAAAACGCTTAAAAACAGTGAAAAACCGTCTAAAAACACCATAAACCCTGCTAAAACGTCTAAAAACAGTGGAAAACCGTCTAAAAACATCAATAATCCTGCTAAAACGCTTAAAAACAGTGAATAACCGTCTAAAAACAGCAATAACCCTGCTAAACACCAAGAACCCCGCAAAATCGCGTAAAAACAGTGAAAAACCGTCTAAAAACACCATTAACCCTGCTAAAACGCCTAAAAAGAGTGGAAAACCGTCTAAAAACATCAATAACCCATCCAAAACGCTTGAAAACAGTGAAAAACCGTCTAAAAACACCAATAACCATGCTAAAACGCTTAAAAACACTGACAAACCGTCTAAAAACTCGAATAACCCTGCTAAAACACTTAAAAACAGTGATAAAACGTCTAAAAACACCAATAACCTTGCTAAAAAGCTCAAAAACAGTGAAAAACCGTCTAAAAACACTAATAACCCTGCTAAAACTTTTAAAAACAGTGAAAAACCGTCTAAAAACACCAATAACACTGCTAAAACGCTAGAAATAATTGAAAAACCGTCTAAAAACACCAATAACCCTGCTAAAACGATTAAAAACAGTAAAAACCGTCAAAAATCACCAATAACCCCATAAAACACTTAAAAACAGTGATAAAACGTCTAAAAACACCAATAACCTTGCTAAAAAGCTTTAAAACAGTGAAAAACCGTCTAAAAACACTAATAACCCTGCTAAAACTTTTAAAAACATTGAAAAACCGTCAAAAAACACCAATAACCCTGCTAAAACGCTAAAAATAATTGAAAAACCTTCTAAAAACACCAATAACCCTGCTAAAACGCTTAAAAACAGTGAAAAACCGTCTAAAAACACCATTAACCCTGCTAAAACGTCTAAAAACAGTGGAAAACCGTCTAAAAACATCAATAATCCTGCTAAAACGCTTAAAAACAGTGAATAACCGTCTAAAAACAGCAATAACCCTGCTAAAACGCTTAAAAACAGTGAAAAACCGTCAAAAAACACCAATAACCCTGCTAAAACGCTAAAAATAAGTGAAAAACCGTCTAAAAACACTAATAACCCTGCTAAAACGCTTAAAAACAGTGAAAAACCATCAAAAAACACCAATAACCCTGCTAAAACGCTTAAAAACAGTGAAAACCCGTCTAAAAACACCAATAACCCTGCTAAAACGCCAAAAACAGTGAAAAACCGTCAAAAACACCAATAACCCTGCTAAAACGCTAAAAATAAGTGGAAAACCGTCTAAAAACACTAATAACCCTGCTAAAACGCTTAAAAACAGTGAAAAACCATCAAAAAACACCAATAACCCTGCTAAAACGCTTAAAAACAGTGAAAACCCGTCTAAAAACACCATTAACCCTGCTAAAACGCCTAAAAACAGTGAAAAACCGTCAAAAAACACCAAAAACCTTGCTAAAACGCTTAAAAACAGTGAAAACAGTCAAAAATCACTAATAATCCTGCTAAAACGCTTAAAAACAGTGAAAAACCGTCAAAAAACACCAATAACCCTGCTAAAACGCTAAAAATAAGTGAAAAATCGTCTAAAAACACCAAGAACCCCGCAAAATCGCGTAAAAACAGTGAAAAACCGTCTAAAAACACCATTAACCCTGCTAAAACGCCTAAAAAGAGTGGAAAACCGTCTAAAAACATCAATAACCCATCCAAAACGCTTGAAAACAGAGAAAAATCGTCTAAAAACACCAAGAACCCCGCAAAATCGCGTAAAAACAGTGAAAAACCGTCTAAAAACACCATTAACCCTGCTAAAACGCCTAAAAAGAGTGGAAAACCGTCTAAAAACACCAATAACCATGCTAAAACGCTTAAAAACACTGACAAACCGTCTAAAAACACTAATAACCCTGCTAAAACTTTTAAAAACAGTGAAAAACCGTCTAAAAACACCAATAACCCTGCTAAAACGCTTAAAAACAGTGAAAAACCGTCTAAAAACACCAATAACCCTGCTAAAACGCTAGAAATAATTGAAAAACCGTCTAAAAACACCAATAACCCTGCTAAAACGATTAAAAACAGTAAAAACCGTCAAAAATCAACAATAACCCTGCTAAAACACTTAAAAACAGTGATAAAACGTCTAAAAACACCAATAACCTTGCTAAAAAGCTTAAAAACAGTGAAAAACCGTCTAAAAACACTAATAACCCTGCTAAAACTTTTAAAAACAGTGAAAAACCGTCAAAAAACACCAATAACCCTGCTAAAACGCTAAAAATAATTGAAAAACCGTCTAAAAACACCAATAACCCTGCTAAAACGATTAAAAACAGTGAAAAACCGTCTAAAAACACCATTAACCCTGCTAAAACGTCTAAAAACAGTGGAAAACCGTCTAAAAACATCAATAATCCTGCTAAAACGCTTAAAAACAGTGAATAACCGTCTGAAAACAGCAATAACCCTGCTAAAACGCTTAAAAACAGTGAAAACCCGTCTAAAAATACCAATAACCATGCTAAAACGCCTAAAAACAGTGAAAAACCGTCAAAAGACACCAAAAACCTTGCTAAAACGCTTAAAAACAGTGAAAAACCGTCAAAAATCACTAATAACCCTGCTAAAACGCTTAAAAACAGTGAGAAACCATCAAAAAACACCAATAACCCTGCAAAAACGCTTAAAAACAGTGAAAAACCGTCAAAAAACACCAATAACCCTGCTAAAACGCTTAAAAACAATGAAAAACCGTTATAAAACACCAATAACCCTGCTAAAACGCTTAAAAACAGTGAAAAACCGTCTAAAAACACCATTAACCCTGCTAAAACGCCTAAACGGCATAAAACGCTTAAAAACAATGAAAAACCGTCAAAAAACACCAATAACCCTGCTAAAACGCTTAAAAACAGTGAAAAACCGTCAAAAAACACCAATAACCCTGCTGAAACGCTAAAAATAAGTGAAAAACCGTCTAAAAACACCAAGAACCCAGCAAAATCGCGTAAAAACAGTGAAAAACCGTCTAAAAACACCATTAACCCTGCTAAAACGCCTAAAAAGAGTGGAAAACCATCTAAAAACATTAATAACCCATCTAAAACGCTTGAAAACAGTGAAAAACCGTCTAAAAACACCAATAACCATGTTAAAACGCTTAAAAACACTGACAAACCATTTAAAAACCCGAATAACCCTGCTAAAACAATTAAAAACAGTGATAAAACGTCTAAAAACACCAATAACCTTGCTAAAAAGCTCAAAAACAGTGAAAAACCGTCTAAAAACACTAATAACCCTGCTAAAACTTTTAAAAACAGTGAAAAACCGTCTAAAAACACCAATAACCCTGCTAAAACGCTTAAAAACAGTGAAAAACCGTCAAAAAACACCAATAACCCTGCTAAAACGCTTAAAAACAGTGAAAAACAGTCAAAAAACACAAATAACCCTGCTAAAACGCTAAAAATAATTGAAAAACCGTCTAAAAACACCAATAACCCTGCTAAAACGCGTAAAAACAGTGAAAAACCGTCTAAAAACACCATTAACCCTGCTAAAACGCCTAAAAACAGTGGAAAACCGTCTAAAAACATCAATAATCCTGCTAAAACGCTTAAAAACAGTGAAAAACCGTCAAAAATCACTAATAACCCTGCTAAAACGCTTAAAAACAGTGAGAAACCATCAAAAAACACCAATAACCCTGCAAAAACGCTTAAAAACAGTGAAAAACCGTCAAAAAACACCAATAACCCTGCTAAAACGCTTAAAAACAATGAAAAACCGTTATAAAACACCAATAACCCTGCTAAAACGCTTAAAAACAGTGAAAAACCGTCTAAAAACACCATTAACCCTGCTAAAACGCCTAAACGGCATAAAACGCTTAAAAACAATGAAAAACCGTCAAAAAACACCAATAACCCTGCTAAAACGCTTAAAAACAGTGAAAAACCGTCAAAAAACACCAATAACCCTGCTGAAACGCTAAAAATAAGTGAAAAACCGTCTAAAAACACCAAGAACCCAGCAAAATCGCGTAAAAACAGTGAAAAACCGTCTAAAAACACCCTTAACCCTGCTAAAACGCCTAAAAAGAGTGGAAAACCATCTAAAAACATCAATAACCCATCTAAAACGCTTGGAAACAGTGAAAAACCGTCTAAAAACACCAATAGCCATGTTAAAACGCTTAAAAACACTGACAAACCGTTTAAAAACCCGAATAACCCTACTAAAACAATTAAAAACAGTGATAAAACGTCTAAAAACACCAATAACCTTGCTAAAAAGCTCAAAAACAGTGAAAAACCGTCTAAAAACACTAATAACCCTGCTAAAACTTTTAAAAACAGTGAAAAACCGTCTAAAAACACCAATAACCCTGCTAAAACGCTTAAAAACAGTGAAAAACCGTCAAAAAACACCAATAACCCTGCTGAAACGCTAAAAATAAGTGAAAAACCGTCTAAAAACACCAAGAACCCAGCAAAATCGCGTAAAAACAGTGAAAAACCGTCTAAAAACACCATTAACCCTGCTAAAACGCCTAAAAAGAGTGGAAAACCATCTAAAAACATTAATAACCCATCTAAAACGCTTGAAAACAGTGAAAAACCGTCTAAAAACACCAATAACCATGTTAAAACGCTTAAAAACACTGACAAACCATTTAAAAACCCGAATAACCCTGCTAAAACAATTAAAAACAGTGATAAAACGTCTAAAAACACCAATAACCTTGCTAAAAAGCTCAAAAACAGTGAAAAACCGTCTAAAAACACTAATAACCCTGCTAAAACTTTTAAAAACAGTGAAAAACCGTCTAAAAACACCAATAACCCTGCTAAAACGCTTAAAAACAGTGAAAAACCGTCAAAAAACACCAATAACCCTGCTAAAACGCTTAAAAACAGTGAAAAACAGTCAAAAAACACAAATAACCCTGCTAAAACGCTAAAAATAATTGAAAAACCGTCTAAAAACACCAATAACCCTGCTAAAACGCGTAAAAACAGTGAAAAACCGTCTAAAAACACCATTAACCCTGCTAAAACGCCTAAAAACAGTGGAAAACCGTCTAAAAACATCAATAATCCTGCTAAAACGCTTAAAAACAGTGAAAAACCGTCAAAAATCACTAATAACCCTGCTAAAACGCTTAAAAACAGTGAGAAACCATCAAAAAACACCAATAACCCTGCAAAAACGCTTAAAAACAGTGAAAAACCGTCAAAAAACACCAATAACCCTGCTAAAACGCTTAAAAACAATGAAAAACCGTTATAAAACACCAATAACCCTGCTAAAACGCTTAAAAACAGTGAAAAACCGTCTAAAAACACCATTAACCCTGCTAAAACGCCTAAACGGCATAAAACGCTTAAAAACAATGAAAAACCGTCAAAAAACACCAATAACCCTGCTAAAACGCTTAAAAACAGTGAAAAACCGTCAAAAAACACCAATAACCCTGCTGAAACGCTAAAAATAAGTGAAAAACCGTCTAAAAACACCAAGAACCCAGCAAAATCGCGTAAAAACAGTGAAAAACCGTCTAAAAACACCCTTAACCCTGCTAAAACGCCTAAAAAGAGTGGAAAACCATCTAAAAACATCAATAACCCATCTAAAACGCTTGGAAACAGTGAAAAACCGTCTAAAAACACCAATAGCCATGTTAAAACGCTTAAAAACACTGACAAACCGTTTAAAAACCCGAATAACCCTACTAAAACAATTAAAAACAGTGATAAAACGTCTAAAAACACCAATAACCTTGCTAAAAAGCTCAAAAACAGTGAAAAACCGTCTAAAAACACTAATAACCCTGCTAAAACTTTTAAAAACAGTGAAAAACCGTCTAAAAACACCAATAACCCTGCTAAAACGCTTAAAAACAGTGAAAAACCGTCAAAAAACACCAATAACCCTGCTAAAACGCTTAAAAACAGTGAAAAACAGTCAAAAAACACAAATAACCCTGCTAAAACGCTAAAAATAATTGAAAAACCGTCTAAAAACACCAATAACCCTGCTAAAACGCGTAAAAACAGTGAAAAACCGTCTAAAAACACCATTAACCCTGCTAAAACGCCTAAAAACAGTGGAAAACCGTCTAAAAACATCAATAACCCTGCTAAAACGCTTAAAAACAGTGAAAAACCGTCAAAAAACAACAATAACCCTGCTAAAACGCTAAAAATAATTGAAAAACCTTCTAAAAATACCAATAACCCTGCTAAAACGCTTAAAAACAGTGAAAAACCGTCTAAAAACACCATTAACCCTGCTGAAACGCCTAAAAACAGTGGAAAACCGTCTAAAAACATCAATAATCCTGCTAAAACGCTTAAAAACAGTGAAAAACCGTCAAAAAACACCAATAACCCTGCTAAAACGCTTAAAAACAGTGAAAAACCGTCAAAAAACACCATTAACCCTACTAAAACGCCTAAAAACAGTGAAAAACCGTCAAAAAACACCAATAACCCTGCTAAAACGCTTAAAAACAGTGAAAAACCGTCTAAAAACACTAATAACCCTGCTAAAACTTTTAAAAACAGTGAAAAACCGTCTAAAAACACCAATAACCCTGCTAAAACGCTTAAAAACAGTGAAAAACCGTCTAAAAACACCAATAACCCTGCTAAAACGCTTAAAAACAGTGAAAACCCGTCTAAAAACACCATTAACCCTGCTAAAACGCTTAAAAACAGTAAAAACCGTCAAAAAACACCAATAACCCTGCTAAAACGCTTAAAAACAGTAAAAACCCGTCTAAAAACACCATTAACCCTACTAAAACGCCTAAAAACAGTGAAAAACCGTCAAAAAACACCAATAACCCTGCTAAAACGCTTAAAAACAGTGT
The DNA here is from genome assembly GCF_964204865.1 of Styela clava. Lineage (NCBI taxonomy): Eukaryota > Metazoa > Chordata > Ascidiacea > Stolidobranchia > Styelidae > Styela > Styela clava. Next base: position 19,134 of record NW_027556458.1, read on the forward strand.
AAACCGTCAAAAATCACTAATAATCCTGCTAAAACGCTTAAAAACAGTGAAAAACTGTCAAAAAACACCAATAACCCTGCTAAAACGCTAAAAATAAGTGAAAAATCGTCTAAAAACACCAAGAACCCCGCTAAATCGCGTAAAAACAGTGAAAAACCGTCTAAAAACACCATTAACCCTGCTAAAACGCCTAAAAAGAGTGGAAAACCGTCTAAAAACATCAATAACCCATCCAAAACGCTTGAAAACAGTGAAAAACCGTCTAAAAACACCAATAACCATGCTAAAACGCTTAAAAACACTGACAAACCGTCTAAAAACTCGAATAACCCTGCTAAAACACTTAAAAACAGTGATAAAACGTCTAAAAACACCAATAACCTTGCTAAAAAGCTCAAAAACAGTGAAAAACCGTCTAAAAACACTAATAACCCTGCTAAAACTTTTAAAAACAGTGAAAAACCGTCTAAAAACACCAATAACCCTGCTAAAACGCTTAAAAACAGTGAAAAACCGTCAAAAAACACCAATAACTCTGCTTAAACGCTAGAAATAATTGAAAAATCGTCTAAAAACACCAATAACCCTGCTAAAACGCTTAAAAACAGTGAAAAACCGTCTAAAAACACCATTAACCCTGCTAAAACGCCTAAAAACAGAGGAAAACCGTCTAAAAACATCAATAAGGATGCTAAAACGCTTAAAAACAGTGAAAACCCGTCAAAAAACACCAATAACCCTGCTAAAACGCTAAAAATAATTGAAAAACCGTCTAAAAACACCAATAACCCTGCTAAAACGCTAAAAATAATTGAAAAACCGTCTAAAAACACCAATAACCCTGCTAAAACGCCTAAAAAGAGTGGAAAACCGTCTAAAAACACCAATAACCATGCTAAAACGCTTAAAAACACTGACCAACCGTCTAAAAACACTAATAACCCTGCTAAAACTTTTAAAAACAGTGAAAAACCGTCTAAAAACACCAATAACCCTGCTAAAACGCTTAAAAACAGTGAAAAACCGTCTAAAAACACTAATAACCCTGCTAAAACTTTTAAAAACAGTGAAAAACCGTCTAAAAACACCAATAACCCTGCTAAAACGCTTAAAAACAGTGAAAAACCGTCTAAAAACACCAATAACCCTGCTAAAACGCTTAAAAACAGTGAAAACCCGTCTAAAAACACCATTAACCCTGCTAAAACGCCTAAAAACAGTGGAAAAACCGTCGAAAAACACCAATAACCCTGCTAAA
>NW_027556459.1:0-45715 GCF_964204865.1 Styela clava
TGGGAAAAAGACAAATAAGATTGACATTCTATGATAATGAAGATGAAATTGTTGGTTTTTTCCATTTACAGAATTCGGCATTATTCGGAGGTAATATTAGAGAGATAACAACCAATATTATATTGAATACACGAAATGACAATTACTCTTCTGTGGATGCTTATCTCGACACATTGATTAATCTTCAACCTTTGGACTTAACGCCAATTGAAGCGGTATCTGCTACGGCAAATGCGGCCGCACTTAAGGAACTATATGGTTTTATAGATAACGATGTTCTTATATTCGAAGAAAAAATAAAAGAAGAAGAAAAAAAACATTTCAAAGTTAATTTCAATGTGATTAAAAATGAAATTTTCGCTTATGCCATTGAAAAAAATGTTCCCGATAACGCTATTGATTATTGAAATGGTCAAAAAACAATTTTGCTAAATAAAATAGACACTTTAGAAGAACATTATAGTTTTATAATTTTCGAAAACTTCAAAAGATACATAGAACTTTACTACAATTCTTCTACTCTTCTAGAAATGAAAAGAAAAGAAATAACTTCAACGGTCATATTACATGCCTCGTTAAAAGAACAATTATTCGAAAAAATCAATTCTTTTCAGGAAAACAATAACATTATAGCTAAAGAAAGAGCTGAGGCTGCTGGTGAAGTGGATAAAGCAGCCAAGATTAAAGCATATAACGATTTTGCTAGTCAAATTATAGCTACCAACACTGAAGGTGACTTAACAATTTTGAGCAATACGATTGATGGAGATACTGTTTTGGATGACTCAGATAAAACAAGATTAAAAGAAATTATTGCTGATAAAATATCAGATATACAACAAGCGTACGTTTCATCTTTGGTTTCAACATTGAATTATCAATTACAAGATTTTATAAACAAATATGAATCATCAGAAAATATTCAATCATTTAATACTGATGGTTATATAAGAAGCATTTTGCAATTAGACGTCGACGAAAATTACAACTCTTTTTCAGCGGATAAACTAGAAACATTGAAATTGGTTGCTACAGATATCGATGCTGACTTTTTAAGCGGTGATAAAACCACTGTTAATATTGATAACGCGATTACAACATTGTCTTCTTTCCAAGCAAATAACATATTATCATTAAAAACACAAACATTATTTGATTCTCACGTTGACGTTACCTTGGAACCTTATGATGCTGACACTAACCCAACAGGGTTGAAATTAGACGAAATCCCTACAGATCACCAAAAACAATTCCTATCTCAAGTATTCAACATCCCTGAAGAAACATGATCTAGTTTTAATGATCTATATGATAACAATAATATATTTATTAATAAAACTCCATTTACTCTTTATAAGTATTTCTCATTCGAAAAAGTTGAAAAATACCTATCCAACACCGATATTGCTACTATTTACGACACTTTAAAAGATTATGTCGCTCCTGATAAACGTCATTCAACAACTATTGATTTTCGAGGAGAGTACAATGGTAAAGATGGCGATACAAGATTACAAAATTTTATTGATGATACCCCTCAATTTAACTGAGAAGTAACAACTGACACATCTACAAATGTTGGTTTTAATACACCTCGTGCATATATATCAGCAATGTTTATGTCGACAGATCAATTTTGAATTACAATTCATAATTATAATTACAACAAAGGACATATTATTAGTACCGTAGGTGACGATCCACAAACATTTACTTTAGAACAAATAAAAGATATAATTTCCCCATCTCTTTTCGATTTATATAATACCAATAGAACTAAATTTTTTACAATAGTTAATGAAATTAACGGTAATATTACTAATTTAACTCTTCAAAAAGGAGACCCTTTGAATACTGCGTTAAAAGAAAAGTTATTACACCATAGAACAGAATTATTGAAAACAATAACTACTCTTCGTTTTCCAAACAAGTCGTCTTCTTCCGACCCCAATATTGAAACAACACCATCAAAAATACTACATGTTGGTTCAAGTGGTACATTTACTGTCCCTTATTTAAATTCAAATTACGATAGAACACCAGGGGATACTTTTGACTATACAACATCTTATTATGATGCTTTAAATAACGCGTCTGACTTTCATAGACTTTCGAATAACTGATCTGGTGGTAGCGGATCAAATGTTTACTACCATACGGGTTATTATATTTATTGATCTAACATATTAAAAAAAAGATGAGAAATTAAGTTACCTTATTCTTCAACTATACAACCCGAATGAAAGACATTGTCTTTTGAGCTTCGATACGATTTTGAGTGAACATATACCGTAGATACCTTAATATTTTTTACAGTAGGTATAAACTCCTTGGCTTCTTATTTTACAGATCCTTATCCTGAAACATTACGTATAAATGTAACAATTGATCTGCAAACTTTAAACGATGGTGAATCTAAAAGCTTCTGAATAAGTAATGTTGAATTAAATTCAGATGGTGCTTATCAATGAAAGAATTATAAGACTGTTTACCAGGAAAACGACACTTTCGGACAAGACATTTATTTTGTTTTAACTAAATCTTCAACAGGTCTATCTATGAGTTTTTCCAAATGATCATTACTTTATTGATTAGGAAAAAGAAGAAGCGACATAACTTCATCTATTTTACCTAACGAAATATCAATAAACAACATAAAATTAAAGGTGTAAAATGGCACGTTTCATAAATAGTAAACCAAATAGAACAGATTACAGATGAGCAAGAGCAATTAAAGGGTTAGGTGAAGTAGCTGAAGGGACTGCTCGTGTATTTCTAGGTATTACGGCCGCTGCACTTTTGACACCTAGTAATGAACGAGATAAGGAAAAAGATAAATTAACAAGAAAGGCATTTGATGATGCTCTTAGAGAAATTGGTGATATACCACCTAGTGATTTTCAATACAAATTAGATACATTAAATGAAATGACGTTGAATAACGTCTTAGCTAGTGATGGAATCGAAATGTTGAAAGGCCAAAACATTAAAGATATTATCAATGATTCCGATTTAACTCAACATTTACGAAATTTAAGAAGGGACGTACTAGAGTTGTTATTTGAAACAACACCAATCTTAGATGATATTCGAAATTTAACAAACAGTGAATTAATAGCTTTGTTACAAACACCCGAAATAGCAAGATTGATTTATCAAAAAGGATTCAAAAGCATAGCTGATTTTATTAGATATTTGGAAAGTGTTGCAGAGGACCCTACAAATCTTGGTAAAACAGCTAATGAAGAATTGGATTTATCAGGGGACAATACAAGTAAAGGTACTTCTAGCGAAAAAAAGACAAGTAAAGCAGAAAAAGAAAGCAAGGCAAGTGAACAAGAATCAAAACCTGATTCCGAGGCAGACGACAAAAAAAAGGATGCTTGCGATATTATTGCCGAAAAATATGCTGGTATTATAGACACTTCATCTGTGTCAACATGAGTGAAAAAACTCCACTACAACCCGGATTCCTTCATGTTAGCAACTTTTTTCGCTCCAAGAGCTCGTCCCGGAAAATGATACACATGACCCAATTTTTCGTGTGAGGCTTATTTAAGGTTGGTTCGGGTTCTAAAAAGTGGACAACCTTTCGTTGCTAGCTCAATTGGAGGAGTAGGGACCTTATTATGAAGAGGTCCACCTGACATAGCAATCATGCAAACACGTAATCAATGAAAAGGATTAGGACGCACAAAAGAATTCAAATCGTACAAGGCTGTAAGAAAATCAATTGGAAGAAACCATGCCATGAAAAAACGGCCAAGAAGAAAAACAAGAAAAATGTTAAAATTACGACGAGGAAGATATAGCGGAATATAATGGAAAATTCAGAAATTAAAAAAATAAAAGTACACACTGGAGCACCTTGTCGATGCTTCATGGATTACCTATATTATAAATATAAAATAGATATGATATATGTATTACGTTGATGACAAGAAAAGCAAATCAAAAAAGAATATAAAACATGATTAGGAATGGGTTTTTGTTCTGAAAGCCCAGAATGAACATACTTGCGTCAAAAATTAATGGTAACAGCATCACGATCAGATATGATTCGTCTTGAAAAATATTACGCAGATCTAAACGCAAAAGTTCAATCATCAAAACCAAAAATTGTTTTAGTAGGAGAGAACAAAAGTTCTATTGACATAAATGACACAAGAAACGACAAAGAAGAATAATCCAGAAAATAATTTAACATTAAGTAATTTGAGAATTTCAGATACATATTCTTATTTATACGACTTGTTAGATCAAATAAAACACAACAAACCTTTTTCAATTGACGAAGTCAACTTAGCGGGAGGACGTCAAGCTGGAAAAACTTGAAATATTATTACTTTCTGTTTGTTGGCAAGCCTATACAACTTGGACAAAACATTTCACTTTTATTTCATTCGTAAAGTTTTGACTAATAAAAGAAACATGTTTGAACAAATCAATAAAGTAATGCCTAAATGATTCTCAAAAGCAATGGGTATTACAACCAACATAACATATAATTCGATGAAAGGTTATAATTTCGAATTAAACGTTTTAGGAATCACTGGACAAAAAACAGCATACCAAGCACAATTAGGTCTTCCCCGGACAAATGCGGACTATATTATAATCTTCTACGAAGAAGCTTACGAGTTTAATGCTCGTGATTTTGACCGTGTATTCAACGCTACCGGAGGATCGAAAAATTCAAAGATTTTGATTTTCAAAGCCAGCAACCCATGAAACCCAAGTTGTGCATATTTTCAAGACTTTCAAAATGTATTGCCGTGAAACGAAAAAGTAATGATGAGTAAAGGAGAGGATTATTATTTCGACAAGAAAAACAGAACTCTCTATCATTGAACATGCATTGTTAAAACGGTTCAGGACGATATTGTTTCGCCAAATCGTATTAAAAAGATGTACGAACGGGCTCATAAAAACAAACTCGAAGCACCAACCATATTATATGGAAAGCCAATGATTGCCGAAAACCAAACATTCGACACATCAAAAATTATCTATGTTGGAGGAGAAGGTGATGAACCATCTCTTATTCCTTACAATGATTTTTTGATACGTGTAGGAATCGACTTCGGACAAACTCGTAATCCAACAGCAGTTGTTTTCGGGATATCGAATTTTGAAGGATCTCGAATATTGGTACTCGACACCTTAACAATTGAACATCACGAAAGAGCAATTCACACACCGGAATTGACAACTCGTATATTAGGATTTATAGTGTATAATATGAATCTTTTTGAACTAGACAAAAACGAAACTGTTTACGTTAATTGTGATACTAGTGATATGCGACTCGTGTGAGATCTCCAATCATTAGCTGATAAAAGAAATATTGATTATCTTTCTTTTTCGGGTGTTAAAAAAAATTCTAAAAGATTTAGAAGAAGCGAACGTCTTATGGCTTGAATGCTAGCTTTAGGAAATCGTTGCTTTTACATGTTTCGGAATGAAAACAACAAAAAATTAATTGCTTCTATGCAATCTATCGTTTTGAGACCTGATAAAAAAGGTTTTGTTGAAGACGAAAGTAGTGGTAGCGGTGATGACCAATACGACGCACTATGTTATGCGTTCTCTGACGAAATTGCCAGAAGAACATTAGGACAACCCACCGAGGAAGTTTCTAAAGAAATGATTAACGAAAAACCCGTGACTTCTTCTTAAAAATAAGAGAGAAAACAGGCCTCTAATTTTACCTTTCCATAGTAAAGTACGTTAGGTTGTCCTTTTTGGACCTATATTTTTAGGTCTTTTTTCGCATAAACGAATAAAACATAGGCTTCTGCAAGATCATCAGAAAAAAATTTAACTATTGTGCTTCTGGCGACTTGTTTGATTCGATATTCCACAGAATTTTTTTTCGTGTTCTTTTCGACTTCAAAACCTTTACCGTGTTCTTTAACGAAAAATTCTACAGACTTCTTTTTTTTGAATTCTCGTTTCAAAGCTTCGTTCAAAACTTCTTTACTCACTTTTGTCTCATTGTGATAAAATGATTTTAGTTCTCCGCGGATGTTCATTCGTGTCCTTTCGTAAACAACTCCTTTTTTGAAACTAAGAGATTTAATAATTTTCAAATAACCATACATGTCGTCATAGAAAACCAAGTTAGTAGTACCGTTTATATCTCGAATTATTCGCGTATAATTCTCAAGAATGTCGTAGAAATTACCCTGATCATAATAGTATTTACCTTCTATTAAAGCGTAATAACCAGATTTCTTCCCAACATCTCATGCGATTAAATTGTTCATATTTCTTTATTTAAACTCAAATTAGATGTTTCTCCTGTGTTTTTATCGATGTAAACAATATATTTTTCGATTTCATTTACTTTTAACCCAGCTTTTTTCGGTAAAAAATTAGTTGAGAAAAGTCTTGCGTATGCTCATAATTGACATCCATATTTGAATCTTTCCAAATTGTTTGTTGATCTTTTACTTGTTTTTCAGTCTAATACGAAAAACTTACGTGTTTTTGTGTTGTAACCAATAACATCAACAGTTCCACAAAGATAAGCCTCTGGATCCATAAGTTTTTGTTCTATTAAACAAACTTTCATATACTTAGGTAGAATTGTACATTTATCGTTTTTTACCAATTCTTCCATGTGCTTATGGATTTCAATTCCTCTCTTTGATGCTTTTCGCAAAATCATATCCTTATATTCAGGATCCATTGTCATTGTCTTATCGTAATAATGTTGGGCATAACCAAATACTGAGGTTACGCCATTCATTGACTTTTTGTTATATGTATATTTGTGTTTTTTTTCATCGAATTCCAAATATTGACTTCGTTTTTGAAACCTTGAATCGTCCAAGTGTTTCAATAAATATTTTTTATAATTAATATGATGTTTCATTGTTATTTTGTTCCTCCCATGTTACATCTTGTTTGAAATAATCTATACATTTCGTATCTCCACAAAAGCATTTAATGATTGTTCTTTCTTTGAACACCATTAAAAAACCTTTGTATGTTCGTTTGACTGTATCATGATGGATCTTATTAAGGTGACATTTAGGTACAAACCCTATAATATTTTCCTGTGTCATGCAACGTCTAACGCTATATCCCTTATCTTTTAGCATTTGAACCAAGTTCTGTACCCTACCTTCTGTTTTAATCCCTTTTTCATAAACAGCACACTCTTCAAGCATATTCTCTACTTCTTTTGGTATGTCTATTGGTTTTACATTGTTGTTATTATAATAGTAATCATTCTTATCTATCATCATCATATAGCTATATGGCTTAACTTCAATGTCATATTTCGAAGCAATTTTTCATTTTAATTTTCATAATTTCTTGCTAGGATTTTTAAAAACCAATTTGTATTTCCCTTTTTCTTTTCCTCACTTAGAAGTTATTGACAATGTTTTATCTTTGTATTTTAACAACAAAGGATGTTTTTGTACAGTGTCATCGTCATCGAAAACAACGTATTCCTGTGCTGGTTTAATAGCTAATGAATTAAATTGTTGAAACCTTTGTATGTTGTTTCCAGAAGTGAAAGGGTTAACCATATCTACCAAACTAATTTTTTGTGTGTCTACGGCATATTCCTTTTTCCTATTGATAACAAAACGTTCGGAATTATTATTTTCACCAACATACGATAGTGTTCATTGTATTTTATCTAATTCGATTCCGAGCCTTTTGATTTTTTCAACCATATCCATATTGTCTTCAAATAACTTTTTTCGATAACTCTCTTCAAAAGCAAATCCAACGAATTCATGCGGTAATTCTTTCATTCGATCTTCCTCAAATAATTTCAATCACGACAATCTTTCTTCATATGGGTACAATGATAATTTTTTGTTATTAACCAACAACGCACTTTGTTTTGATGGTTTGTATATTCCTTTTGCCACTATCTTTTTCGTTTCCTTAATTTTATAGCAGTGGTTGTTCACATCTCGACTTAAAAATCAATCTAGTTCTGAAATAGTTACTTCGAAACCACTTTTATCCATTACTTTTTTAGGTACACCTGTCAAATCTTTTTTACTTTGAACGAAAACACCGTCCGTATTAATGTTGATTATTACAGCCTCGGGATCCTGCAATAAAATATTGCTTATTAACAATCAGATTAAAACTCGTCCTTGTCTGCAAATTCAGTTTTGCGTGGCAAATCCAGCCTCGTTGTTCAAAGAGTTCTTTTTGAAAAAATAGGGAAGAAAACCAAACGTCGAATTCAACAATAGTTTCATCGCTTCACGTTTGACCTTGTCCTCTTTTGTTCCGTATTTAAGAACTGTTGTTTGATGTTTTAATTCGCAATATCGGTTAAAACTAGCTTCAGTAAACAATTTAAACAATTTAGACTGCTGTCCAAGTACCAAAATGTTTGGGTAAAGACTTGTGAAATCCATCGAATAAATTTTACCTTCTGTTTCGCTAGCCTTAAAAAACTTTCTAAAAACGACATTGTGAACCCCTCCGTTGTAATTATTTCCGTTATTAAGACAATTCTTGTTGTGCGCTGGTAGGTTTATTGGGTTAAAATCATTTTCTTTAATGTGATTTCAAAACTCAGGATTGTCCTTGCTTATCCCGAAATTCATAATCGTATACGGATCGATCACAATTGTTTCTGGATTGAATTTAAACAAATATGGTAAAACGTATGTAATTTTTTTATTGAAAAGAGCTCAATCCAATTTACGAACAGCCAACAAACTTTGATTTGTCATCAATTGTTTAATGTTTAAATACGGGTGTCTGTCGTGGTTTTTGTATAATTTGTATGTAGCTTCCAAGTCATTTTTCAAATACGCAATACATTTTTCTTTGTTGTTTTTGTAATAATCTCATTCTTCGAATTGTCTCTTATCACCTTTTTCGCCCTTTCAAATATCTTCTCCAAATTCTTTGAAGTATTTATTTTTTAATGACGGTCCAATCGACTTATATAAATCAAATTGGTTATCCGCCAAATCGTAAATCTGTGGTCACTCATAAGCGTAAAGTCATGAATAAAAAGTATTATTTTTCTTGTAAAACTTCGCCACTTGTTTATAACCATTATTAATAATATAACCGTTGTATTCATTTAAGTTATTTCCGTTGTTGAAGTAGGTTATCATTAAAACGTCATATCGAAAGAAATTGAATCCAATTATTTTGTCACAATTTGGCATGTATTTTTTTATACCTGCATCGTGATTACTAAACTCTCGAATCGTAATTTCTTTCGTATCAACGTCCATTTCCCCCACAATAAAATACCATTCTTCAAAATTTTTGCCTTTGTATAATTCTGTATCGATAATTAATTTTTTCATTATTTTATGTTTCCTTCCTTATATTTTTTGCTAATTATAAATCATCACCCGTTAACCATTTTACCTGAAAATTCATTTTCTCTTTTTAATCTTACTTTTTCAACATCGTAAGTATCAAAATCAGTATTCTCAAGTAATTTGTTAAAACGAATTTTTCCTTCATTTTCTCATCTATTATCTTTACAAAAAGACTTGTATTCTTCGTATATTATTTTACCATTTTTTTCCAAGGTTATATCGATAACTTCTTCAAATAAATTGTCCAAAAATTGTTCTAATTTTGGTCTTGTTCTTTTTGCGTACAATTCTTTCATTTCTTTTGTTTGATATATTTTACATTTCGATTTCACAAAATAATAAAATGCGATTGTCATAATCTTTGTCAAACTTTTCTTGTTGTACATAATCGACTCTGGATCATGTCTTGCCTTGTACTTACCAAAATTGTTTTTTAGTTCTATAAAGCAAAAACGTCTTCGTAAAGCCTCTCGCCCATTAATTTCAGAATTGATATGATATACTTCATTAGTCGAAAAAATATAATTTTGAGGAGGAATTACTTTTGAAAAGCTTGTTTTGTATTTTTCTTCGAAAGATTTAACGCAATTTTTGTCTGTAAAATCCTTCAACAATGCTATTCTGCTTTTATTTAATTTGTATTCCTCGTCGAATAAAACAGCAACTCGGTTAATTAGAGTTGTATATATCATTTTGTGTCCGGCATCTAGCATTTTGATTGATGCTTCATTTTGAATGCCGTCCTCGTTTGTTTTCTTTATTAATCGTAAAAACTCAGATTTACCATTGTTTCCTCCACCATTAATTACTACTATACTTCCCATTTTTGCTCTGTAGAGATTGACCTTAGCTAATATTGTGAATAATGTCTTTGTTAATTCTTCGTCTTTTTTAGCGAAATCCGCAACAAATTCGTATTCTTTATCATTGCGGAAATCAATTTCGTTATTTAAATATTTAGTAAAAAGTTCATAATCGAAAAAAGTCTCATTTGGTATAAATCATGGTTTTTTGTGTTCCTCTGTCATCTCCTCTTTATTTTTTAATATCATGTCAGGTAATTCTCATTCGGTAATTCCGTTGTCGGCAACTCGGTATAATCCTTTGTTGGCGAAAAAAAACCCTTTTCTGTTTTGAATGAATCCTGCCATTTTTTTTTGATATTCAAAACTGCTATCTCTGTCCGTACTAAAATATTGTGGAAAATCTTCTCGAACGTTTTTGATCAAGTTGATATGTCCAATACTTTTTTTTGTGAAAAACTCTAACAAATCAAAATCGTCTCATTTGATTCATTTTTCTTTATAAAATAAATAAAGTCCAATCGAATCAATGTGAAAAATAGGGAGCGTTGCCCTTATATACATACATATAAAGGCAACTTTTCCGTCTTTCAACCCACAATTGTTGAGAAAAAAACTTGGTGGTCAGTCTGGAACCAATAATCGATGTTCACTGTAGTTAAAATTACTATTATTGAATAGCTTTTTGACCACTTTTGTTTTTTCCGATTGTGTATTGGGGATGAGGTCTAGCTCGCGTCTCAACCCGAAGCGTCTCCTTTAACTTCAATTTTTTTTGAATTGATTTCGGGTTTGTCATATACGATTGAGTTGTAGCTATTTCGAGTTAATGGAGCAATTGCTTCATCACGTTCTTTTCATTCACCGAATTTATCAGCTAAAAAGACTAATGAGTTTTGGAATTTTGGTGCCATTGAAATTTTGTTTCATTTTCTCAAAGTTCCGTCTTCATTTAAGTAAGGTGTCTTTTTTTCCATATCTTGCATTAAGAAAGGTTGACGATAAGTTAATCCTCTAACTTTAAGATATACACCATTCATTTTGTCTTCTTTGATTAGTTTTACGGCAAAATCGAAAACATCTTTTTCATCGAAAAATTGTCTAATAATGCTAATAAAAATTTTGATGTATTTTTGCTTTTCGATTGAATATGCGATGATTTGTAGTCGAATATATGAATCACCATTCAATTTAGCGTTTTTACTATTTTGAATAATCCCATGTGTTGCTTTGATTACTGATCCGATTACCATTTGTGCTCTTTCGAATGCTCGTTTTTTTTCTCCCGCAGTGACAAATTCCACTCCACTTTCTTTTTTTGCAGGTTCATTAACTACCACATTATCTTTTACAGATTCTGGCGTAGTTGTTGTTGTGTTTTGCAATTTAAAATCAGGTGCGTATTGTACTTCAGTTTTTTTTGTTGCAGGGTTTGCAGTGTTTGTTGTTGTGTTTGTTGTTGTGTTGTTAGTTTCCATTTTTTTTCTCCTTATTGTTTTGGCACGTTTATTTTGGCCATAATGGTTTGTTTTGCTTCTGTGATTTTTGTATGTTTGTTGATAATTTTTTCCAACTTAGCTGGTGGGATGCCGAATTCTAGTTCGATATCTTTAACTACCTTAACATAATTAATTTTTCGCATAGAAACTGGTTGTTTCATCGTTACTGAAAAAGAGTTATCTTTTCCGATAATTTTAGTCACTTCGTTTTGTGACATGTAATTAATCATTGCTTCTTTGTGTAATTTAACTTTTTCTTTAATACACGCTTCTTCTTTTTTTGCTGTGATAAAACCGTCTAAAACGACCAAATCTTGAGCTGAAATTACTTCTAATACTTCTTTATTTTTCTTTAACATTAGTGTTTTATTTGTTTCCATTTTTTTTCTCCTTATTTTTTATTATTTGCTTTGTATTTTGCTTGTTCTGCTTTTTCTTTTTCTTCCATGTATTTTTTAGTGTGGTGTTCTACAACTGCTGATAATTTTGAATAATCAAAAGATGTTTGTAAAATATCTTCATGTAGTGCTCTAAATTTAATACTTGCTTCTTTGTCTTTTTTGTTTTTTTTGAATTCAGCTTTTAATTTTTTTCCAAGTGATTCAATTTTTGACATTAATTGTAATCTGTCATATTCAAATTGTGCTAAATCAATAGCATTTTCTTTTTGTGTTTTCATTGTTTTTTCTCCTATGTTTTTGTTATTTTTGGCCATTTTTTGGTCCTCCTTTATTTGTTCTAACTATAAAATAATATCCTAAAATAATTTGTGCGATGAATAGCAATAATATAATTATACCATGAAATGTAAAATCATGTGAAAAACAATATCCTATTCATGCCGTGTAAAGTGGTATTAAACCACTAACTGTAAATATAAAGCCTGATTGTACCAAGCTAAATGATTTCAAATCTTTTCACTTTCTTTCGATATTTAATCCCGAAAATAAAAATGAAATATTTGTTGCCAAGAAAGCAAACGCTCCCGTTGCAAATCCAAGCAAATAATATGTCTGTACATTTGTTTCTGGTCCTTCTACATATTTAAAAAGATCGACAAAAGCATTGTCTGTTTTGCTAAATGCCAAAGTACATATTACTATTGACATTGTAGTAAATAATAAGGCTAAATAATTGATGCCCAATACTATTTTCATAATTGTTTTTTTTATATCTAACATTTTTTTACCTCTTATTTATTATACACTCTAAGCAGAATAATTTGTATCTTTTTCGTCCAGTAAATGCCTCAGGTGTTTTGTCCTCAGAAGATTTTTTCCCACTGTCCTCTGTATGTTCGGCATCAAGTCCATTTTCGCATCGACATTTAATGTATGGTAAATCGAAACTATAGTGGTTTCTTGTTTCTAAATAAGCAATAATTCTAATCTCATCTTCAAAGATACAACTAAAACTATTTATCATAATATATGTGACTGAAACACCAAACGAAAGTAAATATTCAAAAATCAACAGTATATCGTCAAAATGATTACTAAAATAACCTAATTCTTCGAAAACAACCATTTTTATATTTTTAGATTTTATGTTGATCGTATCGTAAAATTGTGTTTTGAATACCTCATATAATGAACGATTATTCGGAAGTTTGTTTTCATCTACATATTTATTATATTCATAGTATGTTAATAACGATGTACTTAGTTTTACAACGTTGTATTTGCTGTAATCATCTGTTTCGCGCAATGATTCTTCAGGTACTACATACAACACTTCTTCTGGTTTCAAAAACGAATCTACTCATTTTTTAACAATTGTTGTTTTACCCGTTTGCATAGCACCATACACTCCAAACACAAGTCCTGTTTCAAATCGTGTCCCATTTTTTTCGAAATTAAATCATTGCCTATTATCATTTCGTTTTCATTTAATTATATTACTTTTTTTCATATTTCTCCTCAAAGCTCCTTATCTTGAATTGTTTTTCTATAAATTGTAATTTTTTCTATTTGTTGTTTAACGGCGTAACCACCTTTGGCGTTGAAAAAATCGAATGTTTTTCGAAACGCAGAACGTATTAGGTTAACGTACTTTTTATCAAGGCATTTTTCGTCGTAATTGTTTGTTGGTTTTCGAATTGTTGCTCGACGCATTATTTCAGTCGTAGGACAATCTAGAAAATGAATTTCATCAGGGAAATAATCATCTAAAATAGTTTCGTTATATAATCCTAATAATTCGTGTTCATTAATTGTTTTGTCTCCACCGAAAACTTGATAAGCATAAGTACTAAAAATGTATCGATCACAAATAACAACATCGTATTTTTTCAATTGTGGTTTGATATATTTCATAAATAATTCTCATCCGATTCCAATAAACAAAACTGCTTTAGTTCGTGAACTAATATCTAGTTTATCATTGAAAAAGATTTTATTCGCCATAATGCGTCCAAATTTTATACCTTTTGGTTCGCATGTCGTAAGTACTTTCAATCCTTCTTTTTCTAATTCTTTTTTTAATTTTTTAATATATGTTGTTTTACCAGAATAATCAATTCCTTCGACAACAATAAATTTTCCTTTTTTCATTTTTACATGTTCTCCTTTCGTATGACTATCGGTACTGCTTGTCCTTTCAGTTCAATAACGATGTGGTCCCCAACCTTGTATCCTTGTTTGTTTGTTGATAAATTCACTTTCTTAGCGAAAATTTCATTCAATTTAACAGGGTGGTTCAATCATGCTATGTAACTTATTTTACCAGTTTTTTTTCCAAATTGCGTAGTTATTTTTTTGATTGTTGCACACGCCGTCGGTCCCGGTAATTTGAACGCATACTTACGCTCGATAATAATACCATCAATAGGATAATCAATTTGTTTTTGTTGTTCGATGTAATCATTTAACTCATCAATTTTTATTGTTTTTTCAACATTTTTATAATTAATGAAATCAATTAAATTATGTCGTTCCACTTTTTGCTTCCTATTAAGAAGACCAACAACGTCTCTTCGTGTCCCATTTTCTTTTTTCATAACAAGTTCGCCCCAGCCGACTTCCAATATTCCTTCTATGGAAAAAGTTGTTATTTCTGATCAAGAACGGCAAACAATTAACTTGTTGGTAGAAGCATCATAAAATGCTCCCACCCCATCAAGTTTTGGACTCACTACTATTGTTTTAGCGTGAGGTGCCAATTTAAATAAAATGTCTTCTAAGTTTCAAAATTTTTTTAACGTTTTATTTATTTCCATCTTGCTTTTCTTGGATTTTGATAATATGAAAACTTACTAATTCCAAAATTGCTTCGTAAAACGAAAGTTTTTTGTTTATAGTTGGGTCTTCAATACATGGTTTTTCTCACTTACCTTCGATTAATTTTTTTTTTGCTTGATAATCGTACTCTACATAACTTTCAAATGTATCCATCAAAATATCTTCTGTCAGTAATTCCATTTCGATATTGTAAATCATAATTTCTTCCAATTTTCGATAAATCGAAGAGTCATATATTTCGTATACTCTATCTTGTCCTATCACAAATTTTCTTCTACTATTCGAAAAATATTTTTCGTACATCTCTTTATTTCAGCGTCTCATTATACTCGGTACCCCTCCTTATGACATATTTCAGTCAAATATTCCACATCAGCTTTTAGTTTTTCGTTTTTACTTTTAAGTTTTTTTATTTCTTCGTTTAATTTGAAAGAAGTCATTTCTTCTAGTTTACAACATTTGGCGGTTTCTATTATGGTTTTAACCATGTCTAATTTCTCTTGTGCTTCACTTAAAGAAACGTTAAATATTTTGGATAATATCTCAATGTTGCTTAATGGTCAATATGGAAGTTTTAACATTAATTCTGCTTTTTTTGAATCATTATGTTTACACATACAACAATATTTACTATTCATTATTTTTTGTGATATATCCTTTTTTAATTGCGTTTATTGCGCTTAATTTTTCATGCGCTTCTTTTAGCGAGATTTTGAAAATTTTAGCAATGGCTTCCGCGTCAGTACAAAAAGCAAAACGGTTTAGAGTATCATTAATTAGTTCTAAACCAATATATTTATGCTTGAAACATGGTGTAAAAAATAAGTATTCTGATTCGTCTATGCAGTGAATGGTACAAAAATCACATGAATAAATGTTGTTGAGTATATCTTTATTATTTGGTTCAAATATTTTATTCATTATTTTTTTGTTCCTCCTCTTAATTTTTTTCATAATTTAAATGCTGTGCTTGTTAAAACTAAACTTAAAACGATTAAAGCAACGCCTGCTAATCCAAGCCCAATACTACTATTTACTACTTTGTTTGCGTGATATCCGTGATCTTCAACAACTTTACCTAGTACTAATTCTTCATCATGTACTAATGCTTTGTTAAATGCTTCATTATATTCTGAAATTTTTTCATTATCTTCTTTTTTGATTTCAAGTAAAGCGTTTTCGAATGTTTTATTAGGTTCTAATAATGTTTTAATATCCTTGTTAAGATAATCTACATCATATTTTTCAAATAATTTTTTTTCGGATTCCATTTCCCTTAGTTGTGTAAAAGATGATCGTCATTTTTTAGTTGCTAAAAATAGTGGTTTGTAAATTGTTCCAATCTCAGCTTGGGTTTTAGCAACAGGTCTTAAGGCATTATAGCTTTTTTTCGCCTCATAACGAAGTATATTGTTGTTATATATTATTTTTTTTTGAAGTTCAATTTTTTTATCTAAATCATTAATGAAAAGTTGAGTGTTTAATTTACAACCCTGATTGGTAGATTCTGCTACTAATTTATCAAATGTCATTTCTTTTTTGTCAGCAATTTTATATTTGTATATTCATATATATTCATATTTTTCATTTGGTTCACCATCTATTTTTCCTAACAATTCAATCTTAGAAATTATATTACTAATTTCGATTGCTCCATATGTAGTAATTGAATCTGTTTTTTGATCTTCAATAGCTGTATTTCGTGTAGCTATTAATTCTTCGTATTTAGTAGTAAATGCTGTTTTTTGAGCTTCAATATCTGCGTCTCGTTTGTCTGCTAATTCTTTATATAATTTTTTCTTTGCGGGTACGCTTTTACTTAATGTGATACTATGTAACACAATTCCAGTGATAGCAACAATTAAACTTAATGCGCCAACGCCTAAGACAATACTGTCCAACCTATTTTTTTGTAAGAAGCTTAAAACTTCTTTAACTTGTTTATTTTTTGTCATTATTTTTGACCTCCTTGTTTTAATTCTTTAAAATTGTCAATACAATATTCCAATGCTTTTGTTAATGCTTGAAATCATACTAATTTTTTTTCTTGTTCTGTTAAAGAAAAAATATCATTTCATATTACGTTGTGTCTAAAGTTGTTATCATATTGGCACATATCTTGTTTCTTATATCTTAATTTATCAATTAAACTTTGTAGGTTAATTAAATCTTTTTTTATTAAGTCTGAAAACCCTTTAACATAATTTTTGTAAGTTTCATTGTTTTCGATTGTGATTTTTAATTCGCCTTTTATTTCATTATAATTACGAATACAATAATCAATAGCTTCTTGTTCTTCTTTTAATATCGATAATTTTTTTATCAATGAAGGTATGTTTTTTCCTTTATGTATAATTTCATCGTCCAAAATAGATTTTGGAAAGCTTTTTATTGTATTTAATTTTTTTTCACTTAATTCTTTTATAGTATCAATATTAATTAAATTTCTTTGTATTAAATCTGAAACTTTTTTAAAGTAAATATCATATGTTTCTTTATTTGTCATTATTCTTGACCTCCTATTTTATTTAGTTCCTTTATATAATATTTTATCATGCTATTTATACTTTTGTACACTTTTTTTCGACGTGCCTGTTGTTTTTTTGTAATGTCTTTAGGGATCGAATTAATATCCAAATGTGCTGTCATAAGTCGTTGTACATCAACTTTTTTCGATTTGAGATCGGCTCGCAATTTTGATTCGCAACGTGACACTTCATCGTCAACAGCAAACATTCGTTTAATTTTATCTATTCTATTTTCCATATTTTTTTTCCTCCTTTCCTTATATGGTACCCACGGGAGGATTCAAACCTCCAACCTAAGGCTTAGAACACCCTTACTCTAATCAATTGAGCTACGTGGGTAAAAATGGTCGGAAAGAGAGGACTTGAACCTATGATCTCTCGGACCCAAACCGAGTGCTTTAGCCAACTAAGCTACTTTCCGATGGTAGAGCCATTGGGGATCGAACCCAAGACCTCACGCTTATAAAGCGAGCGCTATAACCACTAAGCTATGGCTCTATATGGAGCAGATGAGAGGAATCGAACCTCCATAGTCAGATTGGAAATCTGAAGTTCTACCGTTAAACTACATCTGCTAATGGTGCTGGTTACAGGCCTCGAACCTGTACTCGTCCGTTTACAAGACGGGTGCTTTGCCACATTAAGCTAAACCAGCAAATGGTGGAGGAGGAGAGATTCGAACTCCCGTATCTAAAAAGAATCTGATTTACAGTCAGACGCGTTTAACCACTTCGCTACTCCTCCGTGGCGGACCTGACGAGAATCGAACTCGCTATCTCCTCTTAGACAGAGAGGCATGTCATCCATTACACCACAGATCCAAATGGTGGAGATGGCGGGATTTGCACCCACTTCTTGACGCAATTTGATCATGATTGTTTAATTTCGCTTTATATGATCATTCAAACGAAACTTAGTTGCTATTTACGAAATTGTCCCGCAACTGACAATTAAGGGGTTTTTTTGTTATTATATTCTCTAATATGACGGTGAAAACTGAAACGTGTTATTAGATACCAATGAGGATTCATTCATCAACATTGAAAGGTTGTTTGTAGTTGTTTTTGCATTTGTTAAAAAAAGAAACTACGCCAATCGAACCTATACATCCCCGAATATATTATACTACACTTTTCCTCCTCCAAATAATTTTCTTTTTAAATATTGTAGAAATGTTTCTTTCTTTTCTATTGGTGTTTTAGGTTCGAGTTTCCTATAAACTCTTGCGAAACGATGCAATGCTGGTCATCTACTGGTGAATATTTTATTCTCTCCATAAATGTTATAGTGTTTACCAACAACCTCAAAACCTTTATCTTTAATGTTTTTAGGTGTTTCATCGAGCGAAAAAATGTAATCGTTTCAAATTCACAATTTACGAAAAACAGACAATAAAAGATGATTTGTTTTATCTTTTTTAATTTTAATGTCATTCTCGATAACATATTCTTCGATAATATCTTTAATTTTAGTATGTGTTTTCGTACTTTTTTTATATTTGTTGTCTAAGTATAAGTTGTCAACCTCTATTGTACTAAATCGCATTCTTTTTATTCGATATAGCGATCATTTAGTTAATCTATGTTTTTTAAAAAAAGGACTTTGAAATTTAATGTCTTTACATAGTTCGATTTGTTCTTCATTTAGTTTTCACAAATTGTGTTTCTTGATTTCTAATTTTTGACAAATAGCTTTTATATCTTTTTCTTGAAGATATATAGTTGTGTTTTTAAATATACTGATTTCGTATTTGAACTTTTCAAGAAACTTTAAATATCCAAATTCTTCTCCTGTTTCGATAATCTTTTTCGCCAAAATAGAAGCACTCACTAATGCTGATTTTGGATCAAAGCATTTATTGTATATATTAAGTGATTTAATATTGTAAAACACAGGACAACCTTCTTTATTCATGTATCATTTGGCTCCTGCTTTCTTCATTCTATTCAAGAATCATCAATAAACCGAAAAATGTTCCTCAAAAGTAGTTAATATTCCCGATTTGGTATCTTTCGAGTCTCAGTAGTTAACTCACACTTGTTTACTTGTTATTCCTTTATGTTTGTGTGTGTAGTAAAACATTCTTTCCTCGTATGTTAATTGATTTATTTGTTTTTTATTTTTCATAGTTTTATTTATATTTAGTCTTTTCTATATAATGTTTAATACATAATACTTGATATTTATCAGCGTCTCCAACCAAATTATTACTGTCGTTGTGTAAAATGTAATTAGAATATGCTTTTTCATCGCATTCGAAACAACGAGCTTCGTCTAATTGGTAACGAACGTCAGCAAATCTTCCAACGTATTCTTGAAAAAAATATCGTGGATCTGTCTTATATAATGTCAATAGACAAAATACAAGAGTAATACGACGGCGTTGTAAGTTTGGAATTTGTTGTAGAAACTCATATGGATAAAAGTGAAATTCATCAAAAAATAGAACATTGTGTCCTTTAGCTATGGCATCTTCAATTTTATTTGTCAAATCGATATGATCACGAAAAGTGATAACTGGTCTAATTTGACGTGTTTCTCTTGTTGTTCCTTCTAATTGAAAAATTTGTGGTTCTTCAATACCTCATTCTGCGATAAGCTTTTTTAACTTTGTCGTCTTTCCTGCTCTCATGATTCCTTCGATTGAAATAATGAGCCCTTTATTCAATAACTCTTGTTTGAACATTGTTTTTTTTCCTCCTGTGTTCCTTTTTTTTTTATTTTTTTTGTTTGCTGGCAGAGAGACGAAGCCTTGACGTTTACCAAGACCTCGTCATAAAACCGGCCGTAATATGACCGGTTAAGGTGAATGAAACAGTGACTTTGAAAATAAAAAGATAAAGGAAAGGAAATTGTCGCTTAAGCTAGTTGTCACTGCCTCTTCACAATAATATACATGGTAAAAAAAATAAATTGTGTTTCCTTTTTGCATCTTTTTTTTATCTTTTTTTTTCTTGTTTTGTAATTTCCTTTTCAAACTTTTTGAGCATGTCCTTAAATATCATTTGATGTAGAAAATCATATCCAAATTCTTTATCAAACTTTTTTTCAGGCATGTCTTCTCGTCATTCAGCGAAAACAACATTCAACCGGCATAGTTTTTTTGTGTCGCAACTTACCATAACCTTAAGGTCAAATGATTTATCCTCGTCTTTACGTTGTTCGAAATTCATGAAGAACACAACTCTTTTACTGTCATTGTCATCTCAACTGGTGTTTGTGTATATTCATTTTCGATGTTTTTTTGTAATTTCCTTACTGATTTTTTCAAAATAATCATGAAACTTCAAATTTCTCTGATTCATTTTTGAATTAAATTTTTCTACTTGTTTTTTTGTCATATATTTCATTATTCTTCTCCTTTATATTTATACGATCCTCTTTTTTTCGTGAATTTTTGATTAGCTATTTCTTTTCTAATTCTATTAATTGTCTTTATTTTTTCAACGTTTTCTTTTTCTCAATCAAGAACAGCATATACACCAATAAATATTTTGGGATTATCGCCTTTTTTTCAAGTTGAAAGTTTTGTTTTTGCTAAGTTAACAAGATTTTTTCGACATCTATTGAAAGCGCTACGTGAAACTTTATTTTTCATGTAAGATGGGTAATTATTTGTTGATTCATCGGCTTCATTATAGTCTTTGTTAAAATATTTTTGTGAAATTTTTCAAACTTTTTTCATACGAATATTTTCAAAATCATAACTATATAATCTATTTCAATTTTTAGCTAGTATAATTGAACTCATTTCTTTTCTAATAGTTTTTTTAAATTCTTCAAGATAATCATCTAATTTTTCAAAATCCTCAAGTATTAAATAAACTTCGATTTTGTTATTATCACTATCTTCTAAATGATATCATCGTCTAGGTTTTTTTTCTAAAATATGAATATTAAAGTTTACAAAGTCAAATCTATGACCCATAGACTCAATAGTGACGACAAAACGACCTCTCAAAGGTTCATGTGGTGACTCATCCCAGCTCATTCAATCACAATAAACCATACCACAATTCATTTTTTCAACAGCACTAATAAGTGTATTTTCCATTTTTTTTTCTAATTGTTTTAATTCGTCGTAAGATATTTTTTTATATTTTCCATTTCCATCCGAAAAATTTGACATTATTCTTTTCCTCCTTTTAGATATTTAATAATATAATCTATTTTTTTTTCAACCTCTAATAATCGTTCTTCTGTAATTGCACCGCTACTTGTTGGGTGAGGTACCGCCATTTGAATTAATCTCTTCATGGTCTTAAAAGCCGGTAAATTGGGAAATCTATATTTTTCATTTTTGTTTCATCATTTGTTATGTTCATACGTGTATTTATCATCATCCCTTACTGTACTAGTACAGCTTTCTCACACGCTATTAATGTATTTTAAACTCAAGTATGCGTCTTTTAAGTTAAAAGGTTTAGGTAATAAATTAGCATATCCATTCAATTCATAAAAATCTTCATCTTTATTTTTTATAATACAGTTACCGTTTGTTAATAGTGGTGTGGCTGACATATAAACACCTGTTTTGTGTAAGCTATATAATCTAACAACATATAATTTATTGTTGTATATAAACATATCTAATTTTTTATATTTTTTTTTAGAATCGTAAAGTGGAACACCTTTTTTGATGAAAGCCACTTGTTCTTTTGTCAATTGTCATTCTCAAATATGATCCGCGTTGTGTTTTAGTGTTGTTTCTTTATTTTTTGTCATTATTTTTTCCTCCTAATTTGTTTATTATTTTTTCACATGTGTCTACGGTCTTTTCAAGAATATCTTTTTTAGGTAGTTTTACATGTTTTAAACGTTCTCTTAATGGCATTTTATTCAACTCACTATCTGGCATATCGCCGGTTGTGTTCATTGTTGCCTTATTCATAGCGTACACTGATAAAGGAAACATTAACATCATAACAGAAGAAATTGTTAATGAAAAACAGCAAACAATAGCTATGAGTTTTAAATTTGTATTATGTAATTCTACTATTCCAAAAATTGAAAGAGAAAAAACTATAATAAAAAACACCAACAATAATATATCATAAACATTTAATTTATATTTTTCGTTAATTTGTACATCCATTATTTTTTTCCTCCTTTTAGGTTTGATCCTATATATTTTACAACAGCGCTTAAAAGTTTCACTGTGTCATTTTGATTGTGAATTAGTTTTGTTATTTGTAACTTCATTAATTCAATTTCTTTTCGTGAATTATTTTCCATTGGTTTTTTTCTCCTTAGAAGTGATCTTATCTGTTTTCTTCTTTATTTCTATATTTTTATTATATCACATTATTTTTTTTCTTTCATTATTTTTTTCCTCACTCTCAGGGAGGTCCTCTTCTTGTTGCGATAATATCTTCATAATTATCTATACAATGTTTAAATGCTATAATCATATTTTTATACTGCTCTTGCATATCCATTTCTTTTTGTATTCTTTCTTCACATTCATCGTAAAGTCTGCTACTATTCGCTAAATGTTCTCTCAATAAGTTTAAATCGAGACCCCATGGGACAATGCTATTTTCAATCTCATATATATATTCTTCTACTGTCTTTTTTTTTACTGGTTGGTTTTCACCATCTTTTTCCTTCATTTTTTGAATTATTGCTCACATAAGCAATTGTTTATAAAACTTTAAACTTTCGTATTTTTTTATTACGTTATCCACGTAGTTTTCTACTTTTTTGTACATTATTTTTCTTTTCCTCCTTTTGAAATAATCAAATGTTTTTCTCATAATTTTTTAAATTTAATCATGTCTAATTTGAAACTATTTTTCTTACTTATTAATTTAATCAATAATAAAGGTACTCCTTTTGATGTAACCAAATCAAATATTTTTTCTCCTTTTAAAACATAACCTTTTTGTATGTTTAATAAATCACTTACTGTTTTTGTTGTCATTATTTTTCAAAAAACCTTTTCTTCTTTCATTACTATTGTATCATATTCTTTTTCGAAAAGTTTAAATAAAAATGGTCCTCGATAATTTAAGAAGTAACCACGCATTGAAGCATTTCGAATTAAATGTCGTACAACCGAACCGTGACGTTTTTTGAAATCAATATATTTTTCTTTAATCAAGTCTTTCAAACAATATTTTATCGCTAATACATGATCACAAATAATTTTAACATTGATATCATTTGTAGTTTTCTTTTCAATTTTGTCAGCAATATCTGTGTATTCTTTCAACTGGAAAGGTGTTTTAAAGTTGTTAACAACAATCAACAATCTTTCCAATCCGGCTCCAGTATCTATATTTTTTTTGTTTGACATAGTGTAATTACCTTCACCGTCATTTATCATATAAGAAAATACAACGTTTCATATTTCTAAATATCTGTCATTATCAATATTTTCTTTTAATAATTCAATTCCTTTATTTTCCTTATCCAACTGCTGTCCCAAATCATAAAAAAATTCAACATTTGTTCCACATGGACCAACTCCTAAATCTCAAAAATTAGTTGTTTTATCTCCTGAAATCAAATGGTCTTCTTCAACACCTATATTTAACAATATTTGTTTAGTTTCATCGTCCGAAAACAAATACGTAATATACAATTTTTGAATGTCCAAATTCAATCATTTTGGCGATGTTAAAAATTCTAATGCTCACGTTAACGATTCTTTTTTTTGATAATCATTAAATGAAAAGTTACCTAACATGCGAAAAAACGTTAAATGTCGATTAGTTTTACCTATTAAAGAGATGTCGTTTGTTCGTATTACATCTTGTACGTTAAAAAGTCGTGAATGCGGTGGTGTTTTTTCTCCTAAAAAATAAGGTCTCAACGCTGAAACTCCTGAATTTACAAATAATAATGAACCTTCTTTGTTAATTATCGATTTGTTTTCTATTTTAAAATGTTTCTTTGAAGTTCAAAACTGACTTCATTTTTCTATTAATTCTGTTTTATTCATTTTGTTTTTTCTTTTCTCCTATATTTTTATTATAACATACTTTTTTTATTTTTGTTTCTAATTTTTCAATTCAATACAAAGCCACCGGAATCACGACGGCGAGCCCTAACAAAGTGGGTCCCAACCAATCATCAGGCTTAATTCCTTCCACTCTAATCACGCCCATATATATAAATAGAATAGTGAGTGCGATTACAGTTGTAAGCAACAACAACCACACCAGATTAAACAATATGGTTAGTGTTTGTTTATTCATTTCCAAATCACCCCATTTTATCGAAACAAATTACAACAAACATTGCCAATGTTGGATTAGATGCTGGTAAGAAAAATAAATACGAAGATGTCACACCCATTGTCAACGCCACCACTGAACAAATCAAGTGGAGACAGTAAACAGCTGTGATCACCACGCCCAAAAAATTAATGAAACCTCTTCTTGTAATAGGATAATAGTATTCAATAAAATATAGTGCTGACATACCACTTGCTATACATGTCATTCATACAATGCTCACCACACGCATAATAAATCGTACATACGATGAGTACAAACCACCATCTACTATATTGTAAATGCAAAAACCAAATCAAGTAACAGCTACAATTACTGATAATAAACATATAAATTTGTCTTTCATGTCTTTTCGACCTCCTTTTAAATTATTGTACCATACTTTATTAATATTTCTGTCAAAATAAAATAATAATTGACATGCATGTATAAAAACAGCTCTGCCACAACGAAAAAATTAACGGCAAAAAAAATTAATAAATGTTTGTTCATATTTTTCATAATTATATTGTACCACAAAAAATTATTGTGTGGAAAAAAATTATTATTATTATTATTATTATTATTATTATTATTATTATTATTATTATTATTATTATTATTATTATTATTATTATTATTATTATTATTATTATTATTATTATTATTATTATTATTATTATTATTATTATTATTATTATTATTATTATTATTATTATTATTATTATTATTATTATTATTATTATTATTATTATTATTATATAAATATATATATACATATAGACACGCACACACACGCGCGCACCAATACAACCCCAAGCTAAGGCCTCCAGGATGCCCAAAAAGCCCCTTTTTAAGCCATTTTAGGCCCTTTTTAGCTTTTTTTGGTACTTTTTCCCGTGTTTTCATTTGCTCATTTCCGACCCCTCCACATGCTCAAAATCGACCCGTTAGGTGGTCAAACAGAGGCGGAAGGTGTCGGGTGTGGGGTTTGGTTCATTTGTTCATTTTTTAGCTCCTTTTTTTTCGTTTTCACAGGCCCGGCACCTTGAGGCCCGGGCTTCGATTCGTTTTTTTATTTTGACCGAATAACCAAAATAGCAAGCAGGCAAATAATCATTGTTAAACCTTCAAAAAATAAAATCATTCAAAAATTATTTAAAACCCAATTATTTAAAATTTGAATATTTTTTTTTGTGTTGCTCAAACCTTTTTTTTTCATGTCTTTTTTTTCTCCTTTTCTTTTCTAATTTTATTATATACCTTTTTTTTTAATTTGTCAAGTGTTTTTTTTAATTTTTTTTGTTTTTTTTTTGGCTTGTTTTTTCCTGTGTTAATGCCATTTTTTCCCTTTTGCTAATTTTTTTTTTGCTTTTTCTTATATTTATTTTATACCTTTTTTTTGATTTGTCAAGTTTTTTTTGGTTTTTTTCGTTGTTAAATTTAGGCCCTTTTTTTTGCTGTTGAATGGTTTAGGTCGTTTTTTTTAATTGCGGGGCTGTTTCGCGTTGTTCAATTTTGAACCTTTAAAATAAAGCCCGTTTTTTTTTTTTACGGGATAAACTACGTATTTTATTTTTTCGGGCCTAATTTTCGCAGTGTGTAAATGCGCAAAAAAAGCCCGGAGATTCCGGGCCTTTCATGTGTCGCGGTGGTGGTGGTGCTGTTGTTCTACACGTCGCAAAACCTCAAGCCTCGCAACTCTTCCGCTAACGCTTCCAGTCATTCGGCGACAAATTCCAATTGGTGGATGCGCTCACGACGTCCACGGGTTGGGTCTTCGTCGACCGTTAAGCTATCGGCTTGATCGTATAAATTACAAGCGACAGCGTCGGCAACTTCGGCAAATTCGAATTTTACGGCGTGGAAAATCTTTTTTGATGGTGGGAGACCTTCCAGCACCTCCAGCATTTGCCCGACTTTTTCCGCTCGGTATCTACGGCCTTTTAATCTCTTTTTGACTTCTTCAGCAAAAGAAGGGAAAACGTCGAAGATGTGCGACATAATACCGCCGAAGGTGTCCCGTTCGTCTCTAATTGTTGCGCTCGGTTCCTCGTCGATCTTCTCATTTTCTCATTTTTCAACAAATTTTTTTATTTTTTCGCTAATTTTTAATTGCTTATTTTCTCGCACATATTCACGGCACCCCTCAAGAACGACCGCGAAAAAATCAAGTAATGCCATTTTGTCAAGGTCCCCGGCCACTTTTTGCGCTTCGTTTGTGGCAAATTTAAGAATATAGGCGCGGAACTTCTCGCCCCGCTTGCCGTAAATTCTCCGCAATTCATTAAAAAAAAGTAATAAATTGACTTGCCCCCTTCTTTTGAATCTAACAAATTTAATTTTTTTATTTTCCATTTTTTAAAATCTCCTTTTTTTTCCTAATCTCAATTGTTGGTAAATTCTTCGATTTCTTCGCGTCATTCTCGGCATTCTTTAGCGTAATCGTCCGATCCTTCGGCGACGTGGTCGGCTTCTTGTTCGCGTAAAATATCCGCGCAAGAATAACACGCGGAAAAAATGGCACGGCTTGCCTCGGCTACGTCGTCAGTCGTGAAATTTTTAAAATCTTCATTATTTCATTTATCCGCCACCTCTTCACTCATTCCGTCGGTTGCTATGTCGGCAATGTCCGGATTGGTTAAGGCGTCAAATTCTTTTTTTAAGTTTTCCAATTCTTTAATGTTTTCTTTTGTCATTTTCTAAATCTCCTTTTTTTTGGGCTCTTTGGCCTCTTTTTAATTATATCATATTTTAATTTAATTTGTTTTGTTTTTTTTTATCTTTTAAACGGTTCGAAATCCATTTTTTCAGGCTCGAAATCTAAAATTTCGTTGAGCCTTAAAACGAAATCGATTAATTTTTTTGCGTTCGCGATGTCTTTTTTGGCTAGTCGCTTTTTAGTTGAAGCGTTGGCCTCATCTGCCAAGCCTTTTAAAATCGCCAATATTTCAAATTTGAAGGCGTTAAATGTTGACGGCGTAAGGCTATCCGCTTTAATTTTTTTATCAATTAATTTTTTAAATATTTTTTTTTTGTGGTCGGAATAAATCGATTTTAAACCTAAAAAGTAATTGAATCGCTTTTTTACTTCGGCACCGCCTCAGTTGCTTAATAATTTATTTTGTAAAATGTCGCAAAACTTAATTTGATTTTGTCGGTGTAATTTGTTCATGTTGTGCGTCCTCCTTTTCAATTCTAAATTTAAAAACTCTTTTTTTTAAGTTCTTAAAATAAATCTTGCCAATTTTTCATTTGTACGGTTTTTTAAAATTTTTTTTGTTTCAGTTAATCGATCAAAAACAAGATCGAATCGATCCACAACCTCAAACGTCGTTTAATTCGCTTCAGTGGTTCGATACTCTGATTAAAAACGTCTTTTTTTCATTAATAAAATAAATACTTTTAAAACTTACATAATTTAAAATTAATTTTTGTTTTGTTTCGTATTCGCAAACGCTTTTAATGCTGGATTGGTCCAGGTTGTTCGTTCTTCCTTTGTAAATCTCGCTTGAATGGATCGAATCGATCATTTTAAATTTTCCTTCACTTTCCAAAAAATAATTTTTATAATTAATTTTTTCGTTATTTTTATTTTTCATTTTGTTTTTTTTCTCCTTTTCCTTTATTTAATTTTTACGGCTTTTATAATTAAATTTAATATTGTAGCGATTGCGAGAAGAACGAGCGCACAAATTCCGACGCAATAAATAATTTTAAAATCTCTTTCGTCTTTCTTGTTTCTCTCCATTTCTTTTTTTTCCATTTCTTTTTTTTCCATTTCTTTTTTTGTTAATTTGTTCATGTCTTTTTTTCTCCTTTTGTTTTTTTTCTTTTTATTTATTTGCTTGCTTTTAAATTGGGGAGGTTCTCCCTCCCCGCGTGGGGGGGGGTTATTCCCACTTTGCCACGAAATCCGCCACCTTGTCGCTAAAAAACTGGATCGCTTGACTTTCGAAGCTGTCGGCTTCTTCGTCGCAATCAAATTTAGCATTTTTTAAAACTTTAAAGGCTTCGGCTTCATTCAATCCGTCAACCTCTCCAATAATTAATTGGTAGTGGTCCAATTCTAATAATTCCTTTAATTCATTTTTAAATTGTGTTTTGTTTTCCATTTCTTCGCTTCTCCTTTTTTTTCTTTTCTTTTATTAAAATTTAATTTGCTTTTTTCTTTCCGCTCTTGTCTATAATAATTATAACGTATTAATTTTATTTTGTCAATACCTTTTTTTTATTTTTTTTTGGGCTACTTTTCGCCCTGCTGTAGCCAATCGCTGAAATATTTTAAATTTTTTTTGGTTTTTTTTCGTTTTTTATTGTGTTTTTTTTGCTAAATTTTTTCAAGTTTTCAAAAAATGAAATTGAAAAATCAAAAAACGCCCTAGTTAAGCCAATCGGTGAAACCGAAAAGGCCCAAAACTCATTTTCGCCTGTGTTTAAGCCAATAAATAGCGGTTAGGTCGACTTTTCCCAGTGTTTAAGCCAATAAATGACGGGAGAAACTCGACCAAAAAAACAAAAAAAGAAGTAAACGCAAAAACACGAACGAAACGCAAGAGCTCCGAAGTCTAACACCTTCCGGGGTGCTTCCTCTTCTGTTTGATGCCTCAAACGTACACATTTACAAGCTAAGAGGTGCGCAGATCCACCAAATGGAGGACACCGCAAGAGGGGCGACGGGTTCAAAACGGCATTAACACAGGGAAAAGAGGCGAAAAAGAGACCAAAAAAGGGCCAAAATTTCCCAACTCTTAAACTTTTAAACCTTTTGCGAACAACTTTTAAACTTTTAAACAGCGAAAAAGTGGCACCACAACAGGATTTAAGCACGCCGACGGCAAAAGTTTAAGAGTTTAAAAGTTTCTTTAAAACTTCTTCCATTTTAAAAAATAAAATAATAATATTATAAAACTTTTTGAAAAAGTCTTAAACTTTTAAACTTCCCCACCTTTTCGCTCTAAAATGGCTACACGAGGGGCAAAAATGGCGGTTTAAAAGTTTAAGAGTTGCCAAAAAAAGGGGTAAGAGTTTAAGAGTTGAACGATTCCACCCCTTAAAAAGGCCGTTTTTTGGCTCTATGACTGGGCAAAAACCCGATTGCTCCACTTATTGGCTAAAATAGGGCCCTTTTTCGCTCATCCTCTCAAAATGACCGGGCAAACCTAAAGGGTCTAAAAAATATTTTGAAAGCTCCCCCCTATATTGTAACATTAAAAATTAAAAAGTCAAGGGTTATTTTTTAGGTTAAAAATATTTTGAAAGGTCCCCCCTCTATTATAACATTAAAAATTAAAAAGTCAAGGGTTTTTTTTATTTATTTTATTTTATTTTAAAAAGGGGCGGAAAATTCCAAAATGAGGCCCCAAAATTGGCTTGGGAAACTCTTAGGCTGGCCAAAATGATACATTTAAGGGGTCAAACAGAAGAGGAAGGGAGAAGGGAGGACCTAACGGGTGGAAGAGGGCACGAAGTGGGGCAAAATGGCACGAAATGAGGGCAAAGGCTATAAAATGGCATAAACAGGGCACGAAGTGGCGCGAAGAGGGGCCAAAATGAGGACAGGGAGGGCAAAGGGAAAACAGGGAGGGGGAGGGTGACAACCCGAAAATTATTTTTTCAATCCTTGTTATATCATTTTTTACCCGCGCCCATTTTTCGCTTTTCGCTTTTTCGCTTTTCGTTGCGTGCCCCCCCCCTAAGTTTTTTCTCGTTTCTGTGCAGCGCCGCCCCTATCGACGCCCCCCCTTTCTTTTTTCGTGTTCCTGTTTGGCCGGGCCCCTACTTTTGGCCACTTCGTGGCGTAGCGAAAAAAAAAATAAAAAAATAAACACTATTTGATTTTTTAACCAGTATACTATCTTGAGGAGGGTTGGTGTTTACGCGCCAACGTACCTTACCGATCCCTTGTTTATCAAGGGAGCATAATTGGTCTACGTATGTAGCCCTGACCACGGTGCTATTAATGTCTCGGACGTTTTTAGCGTAGTCCGCTCCGGCGTAAAACGGACGGGCTATTTTATGGTGAGTGTGGCGAATCGGTTAACGCTCCGGATTGTGGGTCCGGTACGAGTGGGTTCGACTCCCACCGCTTACCCCATTTTACAGAAACAGTTATATTTAATTATAGAACAAACCGCCAGTTTGGCGATGCCCACGGTTAAGTTCGGAAGAATTTTTAGGCGTCAAAATAAGTAAAGGAGAATTGAAAAACCTAATATAATATTATGGAAAATATCAATACAAACAATAATGCAGGGTCTAATGAAAAAGACACTGGAACTGTTAACGCAACAGTTGGCAAAAAGAGTTTAGATGTTCTTACACTTGAAAACGAAAGATTACAGGAAACGTTGAAAAACAAAATCACTGAAATCAAGAATCTCGAAAGAATCAAGGCTGAACATTTGGAAATCATCAACCGAGCCAAAGATAGCCGCAGCGAACAAGATATACAAATCGAGCAATTGCAAAAAACCAATGACGACTTATCAGGTCAACTTGGTTCAATGAGATTGCAAAATGAGTTTGTTTCGAAAGGCGGAAAAATTGAAGAATTTGATGACTTCAAACGTTTAACTAACGGGGTTGAACTTAAGGAAGAAGACTGAGGACGATACCAAGATAAGTACGCCGGGTCTATTTTTAAACCTAAAGAAACAGAACAACCGATAGTTGAACCACTAGCACACGTAGCCGCAGCACCTGCACCAGGTTTCCAACCAACAGGAGCCGAAGGAAGACGTAATGTCACTTCGGACACCTTATTAAATGACGAAGGAAACAAAGTGCAAACTCTAGAAGATTTTCTCGGGCCTCCACCATCAGAAAAATAGTTTTTCGCTCGTAACCTCCGTAATCGAGTCATAAATATTTAACATATTATAGGAGGAAAAAAATTATGGCAAAAGTTAATACTAGTTTAGAATCCTTATTAACTGTTAAAGGTGCTGGAAGCGCTTATGATGTTCCATCTACTTTAACGGAATGACGTCGTTGATTACCAATGCTTGGTATCACTAAGTTAAGTCAATTAGGTTTTTATACTTTCAAAAATGAAACAGTGGCCGGATCTTTCCGTTTTGTCGCTGGACAAAGAATGATCCCTCGTAAATATACGGTTGAAACAAGCCGAGCATCTTACAGGGACGCAACACGTGGTATCAAATTGAACCATGTCGCATATGCAACACTTATCGTTGGATTAGATCAACACTACGAAAACGGTGTAACAAGTGAAATGTTCGACGAAAAACGATTTAAAGGAACAGCAGATTTAGTCTTATGATCAGCAAGTACATTCTATGATACTTACTTATTATCAATCGACTTATCATGATTTGTTAAAGCCGTGGATATCTTAAAAGATACTTCAAGTGGAGCACCAGATACAGTTTTGGTTCTTGACGCAGCAACTATCGAAATCAATTCGAAAGACGCAGCAACGAAGTTTATTCGTTTGGTAACACAACACTTGATTAAACTTGAACACTACGTGGACAGTTACGGAAAAACACGTACAGAAGACATTAAAATTGTTATTTCGCCTGTGTTCGAAAATCTTTTGATCACTGCCGCTACAGCAAGCGCATTCAACCCTAACTTCTACATGAAACGTGAAGGTGGATCGCAAATCTACAAATACTCTGCCCAAGTCCATCACTTCTTAGGAAGAAATATTGCAGACAATGTCTACGTTTCTGACTCAACAAAAGCTGTTGATTTATCGAAATGATTATTGATTGCGTCTGAATATAAACCCGACGGAACAGGGCCTATTTGTACAGTTGTTGGAAACTCACATATGATTAACATTGCAGCTTTGGAAGCTAATCAAAACAGAGCGATTACATTCAAAGCCAGTTATGGTATGGAAATTTTCGACGCCTTGAAACCAAGAATGTACGGAATCCGTACTGCCTAATCAGGTTTCACACCACTAGTGTTCAGGGTTGTCACTAGCAAAAAAAACAACCCACCTATAGGAGAAAAAATACATAAAATATGAGTACAAAAGTTAATTTAAGACCAGATGACATTTTATTCGGAAAGGAATCATTATACGATATCGTTGATGGTTTTATGCATCCGACAAATGCCAATGGCAAAGGTAAGGGCGTTTATATTAAACTTCCTGACTATTCATTTTTTGAAATTGAACTTGTAAAACCAAAAGCTGATAATTTCAAAGAAGTTAGTGTTCGTTTACATATTTATTATATGCAATCAAAAATCATCCGTGTACGAGGGAAAGAAAAATCAATTCCTGTATCAGAAATAAATTACGCGACTGAATGATTTGGATTGAACATATTGCAATTGGATAAAGAACAAACACTTAATGATATCAAAAGAGTTGTTGATTCACACCTTCAAACAGTAGGTAATGACAATTATCAATTGAATATTATTACTAAAATAGAAGAAACGATTCTCGAAAAAAAAGAGAATAAAAAAAAGGAGTAGAGAAAAATGGCAACACGAGTATACGAATTAACGGAAGCACCTTATATTTCAGTAGCGGATTTTAAAAAATTTTACGCTAGAGAATATAAGTATGAACCAAGCGACGCGGAAATCCAAGCGGTTATCCAATTAGCTTTCACAAAACTAAACATGTTTGTAGGAGCAAAGGCTATCAGTCAAGAAAGTTTGAACGAGGCCCAACCTGACCCTATTAAACGGGATTTTTTCAAGGAAGCTATTGGACGGTTAGCGGATTACTTTTTGGACATAGGTATTTACGACCAAGGATCACATAATTCTTTTTCTTTCGGTCAAATTAGCGCCAGTTCAAATAACATCTATGAAGTCGAATATGTTCCAAGAATTGTTCGTCAATTAATCGAATATAGTGAATTGTATACTCCTTTTGTCACTTTGGACAGTTCCATTGGGGAATGTTCTACAGACGTAGATGCCAATAATGTTGTTGATTTTTTCGATGCTTTCATTACTCGTGATGACGCTGTAAAATTAGTCGACACAATGAAAACGACACTTCAAGAAGAAATAGGTGTTCGTTTACATAATACTTTAAACGGTACTGACATGTCATGACATGTTAAAGCACCAATTCCATTAAACGAAACAATCACCAAAATTTTAACAGATTTTGATGAATCAACAAACACACCCAAATATAGTTTGAATGGCGAACTTATTAATGATCTTAATCTAGCAACAGAAGATTTTGTTTCGCAACAATTCAAATATCTTGACTCAATAAAATACACTACAGATCCTGTTTATGAATCTAAAGTGTTAGTCGATTATATTCATAGTGCCACAGAAGGTGGACATCATTTCTTAGCTGTAAAAAGAGAAGACTTGATTTCTCACTGAAATTTGGCAACCGAAATATTTGTTTTGAAAGAAATTGAAAAACGTCATCCAACTAACGAAGAGGTTGACGAAGCTGTTTCAACACTTATGACTAAACACAGTGTTAATTTTATTAAAGGGGACATGACAGAGGATATCGTTTCTCATTTAATAACATTGGATAAAGAATTGGCTACTGAATACGATCATAACGACTCATCTACATTGGATGATATTGAACCTCTTACTCTTATTTCATATAACGACGAAATATACATGATGTTTGCAAAAAACACAACATCTATTTATTTAATAAACAAATACAAACGTGAAATTTGAAGACACGATATAAACACTCAGTCAGAAAATCTTAATGGAACAAAAGTAATTTTAACTATTAAACAAACAACTTTGGCTATTGATTATATTAAAAATAATAATAATGCTTCGGCTCCTACTCTTGTTAACTACGAGTCAACCTTATTAACAGAAGTTTATGACAGAGATGAAATCGAAGACGGGTTTATTCCATTTTACACAGCAAATAAAACATTTGTTGGGTTTAAAACAGGAGCTCCAGAAACAGGAATTATATTAATAGATCCTAAAATAAAAAGTGCTGATGACAATGGAACACTGTTGCATCATCCTTTAATCGAAAAATTATCTTCAACAGATAGAACATCGGAATTCTTAAAGTCTCTTTATTATTTCGAAAAAAATGGCAAAATGTACATGAAACAAGTTAAGGGTGACATAGAACAATTATTGTTGTCTGAATCAGGACTTAACACTGTACATTCTATTTTACATAACAACACAAGTTTCGCACCCATAAGAGACACGTATAATAAAGCTGAAATCGACAGTAAACTTGATGGTATACTACGATTAGATGATTTATTATTAAACGAAACTACTTTACCTTGAACACAAGTTCCAACAGAAAGTCAAAGAACAACATTAACTGCTGTTTTTAAAGTTCCTAAAACATTTTACGGATTAAACGTTGGAAAATGAGGAAGTGATTGAGCTTATAATCCTTTATCACTCCGTACAGAAGAAAAAGTTTATCTTTATAAATTTAATAACTTTGGAACACCTCAAACTTTAATTGAAGACATTTGAAGTTTATGAAAAAGTGACACAACAGAATTTCCTTCAAATTGATCAACTTTAACTGAAGATCAAAAACACGATGAAGCCTTAAAATTTGTAAATAAAATATGTGGTTCTAGTTACAAAAGAAGTGACTTTGAACACATTGGAGGTACTGTTTCAAAATTAGATCATATTAGTCCTATTAGAAGAAGTGACCTAGGAAAGCTTTATGAATATTTTGTAAGTTCACAAAATCCTCCAGTTTTCCCATTTGAATCTAATTTCAGCACACCTCAAAAATGATCTGACGAATATGGCTTTACAAAAGAGCAGTTTTATAATCATTTTGTTAAAAACACAATTATTACAGAACATATTAATAATATTATGAACACCAAAAGTGTTGATGTATCATTAGAATCATTTTTAGAATGAAAAACACCGTTAAGTGACGCACAAATCGACCATATTAAAGAAGGTGTAGTTTCTTTCGATACTACTAAATATGACACATACAAGCCTCTTGATAAATTTGTTTATGACAACGAAGTATATGCTGTTGTTACTAAATCAGCCGATGATTCGAACTGAATTATTATATCTTTATTGAAGAATATAGGACCTATCGAAATAAGAGCAAATGGTGACAAAGTACTTATTACGGAATACGATAATACATTACCTAGTCCTTATAATACAAGTGGAGCAAATTTGAATTTACAATACGTTTGTTCAATTATTTCGTGAATTAAACACGTTCAAGAACATCCGATTTCTGACGCAACACCTCAACAAATCAACGAAAGTTATCACAAAAGATTTACTTTCCTAGAAGGTCATTTGCCAACGTTTCCTATTTTCACTACTGACGACGGAACAATATATGGTGTAAACGCTCTAGGTTATTTAAACGAGACTTTTGCTAAATTACATCAAATAGAAACAGGCGAAACCGTTTATGCTACAAAAAAAGACACATATACTAGACCACAAATTGATACAAAAATCGATTCTATTTTCAGAACTACAAATCCTTTATTGTCTGAATTAAGATTATTCTGAGAATCAACACCAAGTGAAGCTCAAAAAACAGCCTTATTATCCACTCTTAAAATTCCCGAAACTTATTATGCTTTAGAAGAAGAAGGATATGGAGGTGACTACGTAACACAACCTTTGAGTTTAAATGTTGGCGACAAAATAAATATTTATAAAATCCTTAACTTTGGCGAAAAGACTCATGTTATCAAAGACGCATGAAGTTTATACAAAGGACCTGGAGACTGAAACGACTTAACTGCGTATCAAAAACGAGCAACTTTATTAGCTTGAATTAATGATATATGTAGTTCAACTTACGTGTTAAGTAATTACACAAAACCAGATGGCGAAGTTGAAGAATTAAGTCATATTGTACATATGAAACGAAGCGACTTAGGTTTACTTTTCGATCATTTCGAAACAGATAACGATAGTGACGTAAGCGAAGTAGATGGTATTGTTAAAACACCAAAACTTTATAGCGAAAAAAATCATTTACAAAAAGAAGATTTCTACAACTTGCTCAGAGGAAAGATTGAAAACTTAACCAAAGTGTCAATTGATTCTTTCGTTGATTGAGAAACACAGTTAACCGATGAACAAATTAATCTTATCAAAGAAGGTGTTCATGCCTTCGATTGAGCTAAATTTGATGATTATAAAGTATTAGATTTATTCACTTTAGGTGATCAACTTTTTATTTGTTCTCGTATTTTAAATAATGTTAATATGTTTGCTATTAATTTGTTAAGAAACCAAGCAGTTAGACTATTTAATAAAACTACAGAGTTTATAGTTGTTAACGGAAATCACATAAATACAGTTGAAGCCCCTTATAATGTTGAATTAGCAAACTTAAACTTAAAATATATTAATTCAATTTTCAGTTGAATTGAAGACCACGATAACCAGGCTATTTCTAACCCAACACCGGGAGGATCAGTATTTGGTGATTGAGAAACTAGATTATCATATAAAACACCAGAATACTCAAACTTTCCTACAATACCTGTGTTTACAAACAGACAAGGTAAAATTTTTGGTGTTAAATCATATAGTTATTTAAAAAAGTTTTTTGCCTTAAAAACAGACGTGAAATCACATACTACGATTGAATCATTCCACGGATGAAAAGAACAACTTACAGACGACCAAATTAATTATATTAGTGAAGAAGTTGATAATTATGATGAAAGCAAATTCAGCGAATATAAACCATTCGATTTATTTAATTACAACAACAATCTTTACATAGTAGCTAACAAGCACAACGATAAACATTTATTCGAAGCAGTTAGTTTATTACGAAATGGAAATGTCTTAGAATTTGGTATAGGTGATGTGGCTATTGTTGCTGGAGGAAGTTTTAGTACTACAATCGAAGCACCTTACAATACCGATTCTGCCAACTTGAATTTACTTTATATTAATTCGATTTATTCTTTCGTTGAAGACCATCAAAGTCACGTAGTATCCAATCCCGATTTAAGTAATCAATTCCACAATCGTTGACAAAATCGTTATGATTATACAACGCCTGATTCTTCAAACTTCCCAACTATACCTATTTTCACTAATAGTAAAGGAAAAATGTTTGGAGTTGATGCTCATAATTTCCTTAGAGAATATTTTGCTGAAAAAGATAATGTATATACTCGTCAACAAGTAGACGCACAATTAGATAATCGTTTGTCTGAACTAGAAAGAGAAACGGTTGATAATGAGTTATTACCTTACGACGCTGACACAAACCCAACAGGGTTAAAATGAAACGAAGTACCGACAGGATCTCAACGTGGAAAATTATTAAAATTGTTAGGTATTGAAAGTGAATGATGAGGATCTCGTTGAACATACAATCCATCGCGATCTTCTATAGATGTAGGGGACACAAGAATTGAGAAAGTTATACCTTTTACAAAAAACAGTGAAATATATGATGTATTAGATGAGTTGAATACTCCTGAATTAAGAATTGCTCGAGTTAATGAAATCTTAGGGACTAATTATACATCTCCACATTCTTCGGTTTATTGAAGAACTGGCGATATTCAAAAATTGATTGATAGTGGACGACTTTATAAAGCCACACCCACTTATGAATCAGTATCATATTACGTTTCGCCACGATGATATTCTGAACCTAATCATCTAACTCAAGATGAATTTTTCAATCTTATCAAACAATATAAAGCAGATCTAGTTACTAACTTACCAGACGAAATTAATCACAAATTATATGCTAAAATTAAAGACGTTTACAACAAACCTCAAATCGACGCAAAATTTGATGGAATTCTACGAACTGAAGATTTAATATTAAACAGAGACACTATTCCTTGAACTACAATCCCAAATGCTGAAAAACTTCAAACTTTAGTTACTGTTTTGAATACAGAAGCTGAGTATTATAGTCTTGTTCAA
Organism: Styela clava; assembly: GCF_964204865.1. Lineage (NCBI taxonomy): Eukaryota > Metazoa > Chordata > Ascidiacea > Stolidobranchia > Styelidae > Styela > Styela clava. The sequence goes on from NW_027556459.1 coordinate 38,506, forward strand.
GAAGGGTATGGAAGTAACGTAATTTCGCAACCTCTTTCTCTTAATGTAACTGACAAAGTTGACATTTACCAAATTTGCAATTTCAAAGAAGAAAGTTGTGTAATTCGTGATATTTGACAATATTACAGAGGCCCTTCTGATTGAGATGACTTAACAGAATACCAAAGACATTTAGCTTTATTAACTTGAATTAATAATCTATGTGGTTCAAGCTACACATTAAGTAACTATATAAAAAAAGATGGAAGTACAGATGTATTAAGCCATATTATACATGTTAAAAGATCTGACTTAGGGAAAATCTATACAGAATTTAGAGATGCTGATCCAACTCGAGCAACTGAAGTACAAAACATAGCAAGCACTCCCGAAAAATATTCAGCCTTGAATCACTTAACCGAAGATGAATTCTATGACTTATTAGCTGACAAATCTCTAAACGTTAAGGCTGTTAACAACGCGTCAATTGAGTCATTTCATGGTTGAAACGAACAGTTGACAGATGATCAAATTGATTTCATAAGAGCAGAAGTACCTGTTCTTGACATGACTAAGTTCGATACATACAAGGTTTATGACTTGTTTGTTCAAGATGACGAATTATATATTATTGCTAATATTGTTGATCCTAGTTTGTACTGTATTAATTTACTAAGAAACTATGCTGTTATAAAATTTAGCAAAGATGGAAGTTCAGATTTAATTGGATCTCACGGTCAATTCGTAGAAGAACCTTTCAATACAGACGGTGCTAATCTTAGCATGAAATATGTTAATTCTGTGTACTCATTCGTTGAAGACTATCAAAATCACGTCATTTCGAATCCCGATCCACAAGATGAAATTGCTCAATCATGAGAAAATCGTTTCACTTATCTAGACCCATCAAGATCAAACTTCCCAACAATACCTGTTTTCACTAATCAAAAAGGAAAATTTTTTGGTGTTGATGGTTACGATTATTTGAAGAATTTCTTCGTTCTAATTGGAGCTAATTATACAAAACACCAAGTAGATACATTATTAGAGAACCGATTGTCACCATTAGAAACAAAAGTTGTTGATCTAGAATTAGAACCTTTTGATGAGAATAATAATGCTGAAGGTTTGAGATGAACTGACAGACCAACAGGTTCACAAAAAGATAAATTGGTTAACATATTAAAAGCACCTGCAACTTATTCGGCACGTTTTAATTACACAAGTAATGTTTATTTTATAAGTAATAGCCAACCTTTAACAATATATAAGTATTTACCATTTGAAAAAGTCGAAAAATACTCTTCTGGATTAAATTACAAAGAAACAAAAACTATATTACAAAGAATAGCCCATGTTAATTCTCTTCGTAATATAGGTGGATCTTCTAGCAGTTATGGTAGATATAGACCAATTAGTTCATCAGAAATTGAAACTGTTTTAGCTAACGTTGACTTTCAATGAACTAAAGGAGCCGATGATTATGATTCAACACATGGCGAAAACTCACCGCAAAGTTATTCTAAACGACATGGTCTTACAGAACCACAATTCAGACATTTAATTACACAATATGAAGCAAAAGTGGAAGGTCAAACACTAATCGAAAATATCGGTAACGACAATATAACAGATGACTACTTTAAAGGTCTAGGTAACACCGAAATATTCGACACAGCACGTAGTCGTCTTGAAATGTTACACACCCCTCATCCATGAGTAGAAGTTTTAGGTACGGGTTCAGCAATTACAAAAATGGATGCATCAAACAATATTGAAGCAGACACTTACTACGGTCAAATAGGACAAAAAACAAGTTTCGCAATCACTGACAGAGTAGGAACTCAATTAAAATACTTTAGTAACTCGTTTTTTGTTAGCTTAAATACTGGTAGTTCTAAAGAATTTAAAGATGGATTGTATTCTTTTGATATCCATATCGAACCTCCTCTTAATAAGGCTAATGTTAGATGACATTCATTTTTAGTACCAAGACAAACTAGCGACACAACAAACAAAACTTTTCAATATTTATCAACATCTGACAATATTAACCCAAATGGTTCAATATCAAAAACATATTTCCACTCTACTTTAAAATCAGCGAGTCCATGACAACTCAACTCAAATCTTTTCAATCACTATTTCGCAACAAAAACGGGGGTTAATATTAAAGGGAATCTTAAATGAACAAAGGCAACTGGCGACTTATTATACTGAGGAGATATCTGATGATTAGTAAACAACGACGTTTGACGTCATCCTTTTTACGTTTACTACCATATGAGAGACAATGTTGCTCTAAGAGATATAAAATGAACATTTAACGCTAATGGTAATTATAATTTAGCTAAACCAACAAAATTTAACTTAACAGTTAGAAGAGAGAGCGGACATTAGATGAAAAGAAATGAATAGTATTATGAATTGAGATAAATTATATTGAAAATTTTTAGCAGGAGGCACAGCTGTTTTCGGCGCAACTCAATTGTTACATATTAAGGATTTTGACTTGTGATGACAATTACTTATTATTATTGGCATCCCTGCTTTTGCTTGATGTGTTTTTGCTTGTTTGTTAACTTTTGCTTTTGTTTTCGATCGAAAATATTCAACAAAAGACTTGACAATAGAAAAAGCTAACGACAAACAAACACAAGAATTGAAAGAATATATAGACAAACGAGTTAACGGTAAAATAGATCGTATTATAAAAACTATTGACGAATATCACAAAGGAGATGACAACAATGAACAAAACATTAAAAATGATAATTAGTTTCGTAATGAGTTTTGCGAAATCACAAATCGACGAAGTGGCAATTTATATTATTAATAAATACGCTACAAAAACTCAAAAAAACGATATCTGTAAAAAGATTTCGTGTGGTTGCATAAAACCAGTAACAAAAACCAAGAAAAATAAAGGAGCGTAAACGCAATGAATACAGAACAATTACTTCTAAATACATACCATCATTATTTAAACAAAAGAAACAAAAACGAGGACAACTTGTATCGTTACATTGATTTCCCTGCGGTTATTGCCGATTTGCACGTTAAATTATTGTTTGGTAAATCTTTTTCATTCTCAACGGAAGACGAAAAACTACGTGAATGATGAAATGATTTCGTGGAACAAACTCGTTTTCAAATTGTCGTAGAAGGGTTAATTCGTAAAATGGCATTGTATGGAAGTACTGTTCTTGGGTTCACAAAACTCGAAAATAAAGAACATGAAAAATGCAAAGGTTTTCGAATTTTCACCAACAAACCACGTTTCTTAACACAAATTGTTTGAGAATATCAAACACTTAAAGCCATTTGATTTACCAGTGAAAGAATGACCGACTCTCTTCGTGAGATTTTCATTCGTGAATCATGAAACAGTGACGGACAAGTTCGTCGACAATTCTTCGGATCAGGAGACATGTTACAAGCTGGTAGTCACAATACAAAAATTGGTAAAAACAAAGACGGAACATCTTACGTTCGAGCCATACAGGTCAGACAAGTTGGAGAACTCCAAGAGGCCCTTGGAAAAAACGAAGCATGAGAATCCAAAGAAAACCCGTTCAAAGACAATCATGGCGATTATATCATCCCATTTGTTGATTTTTCGCTCTGACATGCTAATCCTAAACCTCCATGATTACTTGCTAAAGGTTTAATTGACCTTTATTGTGATAAAATGGATTTTTATAAAAAAGAACTTAAAACATGTAAAACAATTATTAGTATTAATTTGGACAAGAATAAAGCTCATGATCAAATCAAGAAAGATTTGGAAGCCAACGGGGAATTAAAAAACCATATTATAGTAAACACAGGTGGGAACGCCGCGTCAGATTCAGCTCCGGTTTTGGAATCTTTCCAACCACAAAAAAACTGAAAGGAATTCGACGAAAGTATTGATTCAACATTAAGCTTAATTTGAAGTTTGATGGGATTCAGTTGACCTAGTCAAAAAGATACAAGTACTGCTACAGAAGCTCGTTATAATTATTCAAACCAAGGTTCGACAATTCAAAAGAAAAAAACAGCCTTGGATCAAAACTTGAATATTTTCTTGGATTTGATGTTTCAAGCTGCCGGTTTTCAAGACCCGCAATTTACATTCGAACTCCATGATAGTAATTCAGTAATTATTGACGAAGTTTTAGTTTCAATAATGCAACAATTATCTAATTACAATTGAATTAGTGATGTTGATGCTATTGCTAAAATTTTCAACATGCCTATCCACAGAGCACAAGAAAAATTGGATGCTATTAACGAAAAAAGAAAACTCGACTGAGAAGCCAACAGAGAGTTTCGAGAAATGACAACGGGAGAAGAAGAAGGTCCTTTGTCTAAACAAAGAAGCGGTGAAAATGGCTCAGTAGTTGAACAACAACCGAAAGGTGCTGGACGTCCTAGAAACGATTCTAAACGAGAAGTCATTGAACCGTTAGATACTAAACAAAGAATAGCTAAATCATCAAATGAAGGAGGAAAGAAAGGTGGTGTTCGTCGAAGAAAAGAAGTTCATCGAAACTAAATAACATATTATGAAACAAAGATCAAATATAATATTCAAAACATATAAAAACGGAACAGCCTATCCAGTTATCGATACAACCAAAGATATTTATTTTTTCCCAATGGTTGTTTCGTCTGGACATACAGGGGTTGATGATAAATTGACATTCAATTCTGTCAATAAAAGATATATTTATACTGGAAGAAAATCAGTTATTATTAAACCTTTGGGGTGAGAAACCGATGTTACTTTACACCATGTGGAAAATGACGGTACAATATCTGAAATCCCAGCCTCAGAAATAACGAAAGACAACTTGGAAGGTAAAGAACTTGTTGGGAAACGTAATATCACTCAAGGTATTTTTTTCGTTGGTAAGATTGTTTCTGCTCCCACATTTACACAAAATTATCGAACAAGTAAATTGGGGTTCGTAGAAAAAAAAATAGACTCTCGGATTGAAGCAGTCTTTAAAGAAGATGAAAACGACAGATTAAACATAATATGAGATTTTGAACATAATATTATAAAGAAAAATTTTGCAAACTTAATGTTCATGTGTCCAGAACTTAATGAAAATAATATTTTGGACATAGAAACTATTACGGTGTATGTCGATGAATCAGGAAAGTATGTTTATCATTCTATAGTATTTGTTTCGCTTAATGAAAAACTTGAAGAAGCTGGACGAATGCTTGGACAATCAATTTTGTTCTCTCATCCAGGATCTAGTTTCTTTTTACCATATGTTATTGGAGCCAAAGCAGAAAGAGATGTTTACAAAGTATTAAGCGATGGTTCTTTTTCGCTAACAAAAATAACCGTTCCTAAACACGCTTGCGGATATTACATTACAGAATGATTAACAGATAGTGATTTAATAGCATTTGGAGAGTTGGACAAAACATTATTAGAAACAAAAAAAACAGAACTAAATGCTGAAGATACTACGGACGAACGAAAAACAGAACTAACAACCGAAATTTCAACTATGATATCTGAGGCCGAAACAAAAGCATTGGAAAAAATTAATGAAATCGAACTTGTTGGTACGCCAGACAGAAGAAGTGCTGGATTAAAAATCGTACCTGGAGTTGATGCTATGCAAATAGCGCTTAACGGTATGAGTGGTATAATGGGTATTGAAGTATATGGAAGAAGAAAACTAGAGGATCCTTTGTATATTTCAGCCGATATAAAAAAATTGATGTTTTCTAGTTTATTGGAACCAACACCTGACCCTTTGTCTTTAACATATCAATACGAATCATCTCACGAAATTATTCCAAATGCTTATTTCATGTTAAATAATTATGCTGCCGATTTGATTCAAGAATTGGGTGTAGAATATGATCCCCGTATGGATAGAAAAAATATGGGTTCTATTATGGTTAATAATAAATCCTCTTTGGATTATTCAAAATTAAATTATGTTAACGATTTCGCAAATTCAGTTTTACAAAAAAAAGTTACTTTCATTAATGGAAAAACACGAACATCAGTATCGCCTTTATTTGAAAACAAGGAAATTTATGCGTCTAAAAAAGAACGTAATATTGGTGAAAATGAAACAGAAACAATATTCGATATTGGTGATGTTGCTGAAGACAGCGAAAAAAATAATGATTTAACATTGGATTATTTGTCTGTTTGTAATTATCTTAATTTCATTAGTATTATTAATTCAGATTTAATGTTTCTATCACCAAATGTTGTTCAAATCACCAACTGAAAATCGTTTTGAGGAGATATTATTCAACAAGGTTCTACTTTGGTTGGTGCCCTAGTAGGTTTCGGTATTGGAACAGCCATATCAAAAAAAAGTAAAGGTGGTAAATTCTTTGCCACTGCTGGAGCGTGAATTGGTAGTCAATTGGGAAACGTTGTTCGAAAAATTTATGATTATGCAGCCAATGCAAATGAAGAAATGTTTATTCAAAGAAGAATGTATAATTCGTCTCGTCGTTCTTTTCCATTTTTAATTAGTTCAGACGCACTAGCTATGATTCATTCAAATCTAAGTGTTGCCAATCAATTATTACATGGTATCCCTATGGTGTTGTTTTCGACATCGGATAATCCTATAACATCAGTTATGGATTCTTCTCAATTTAACGATATTTATAAATTAAAATTAACAGACAAATTTTCAACAGAACCATTAAATGTATCCGAACTGACTTCACAGGAAAAAGCCGATGAACTAAACAAAGTACATGACACTAAAGATTTATTGAATGGAAAATTTAAAATCGGTGCTAAATTATTAGCTCTTCCACAAACCGAAAATGATATTTATGATTTTGAAATTGATTGAATCGTTATAAAAATGTTGGGAAAAAGACAAATAAGATTGTCCTTCTATGATAATGAAGATGAAATTGTTGGTTTTTTTCATTTACAAAATTCGGCATTATTCGGAGGTAATATTAGAGAGATAACAACTAATGTTATATTAAATACACAAAATGATAATTATTCTTCGGTTGATGCTTATCTCGACACGTTGATCAATCTTCAACCTTTGGACTTAACGCCAATTGAAACAGTATCTGCTACGGCAAATGCGGCCGCACTTAAGGAACTATATGGGTTTATAGATAAGGATGTATCTATATTCAAAGATAAAATAAAAGAAGAGGAAAAGAAACATTTTAAAGTTAATTTTAACGATATCAAGAATGAAATTTTCGCTTACGCTGTTGACAA
>NW_027556460.1:0-8807 GCF_964204865.1 Styela clava
AGCTAAAATGCTTAAAAACAGTGAAAAACCGTCAAAAAACACCTATAACCCTGCTAAAACGCTTAAAAACAGTGAAAAACCGTCAAAAAATAGCAATAACCCTGCTAAAACGCTTAAAAACAGTGAAAAACCTTCAAAAAACACCAATAACCCTGCTAAAACGCTTAAAAACAGTGAAAAACCGTCAAAAAACACCAATAACCCTGCTAAAACGCTTAAAAACAGTGAAAAACCGTCAAAAAACACCAATAACCCTGCTGAAACGCTTAAAAACAGTGAAAAACCGTCAAAAAACACCAATAACCCTGCTGAAACGCTTAAAAACAGTGAAAAACCGTCAAAAAACACCAATAACCCTGCTGAAACGCTTAAAAACAGTGAAAAACCGTCAAAAAACACCAATAACCCTGCTAAAACGCTTAAAAACAGTGAAAAACCGTCAAAAAACACCAATAACCCTGCTAAAACGCTTAAAACAGTTAAAAACCGTCAAAAAACACCAATAACCCTGCTGAAACGCTTAAAAACAGTGAAAAACCGTCAAAAAACACCAATAACCCTACTAAAACGCTTAAAAACAGTGAAAAACCGTCAAAAAACACCAATAACCCTGCTAAAACGCTTGAAAACAGTGAAAAACCGTCAAAAAACACCAATAACCCTGCTAAAACGCCTAAAAACAGTGAAAAACCGTCAAAAAACACCAATAACCCTGCTGAAACGCTTAAAAACAGTGGAAAACCGTCAAAAAACACCAATAACCCTGCTGAAACGCTTAAAAACAGTGAAAAACCGTCAAAAAACACCAATAACCCAGCTAAAACGCTTAAAAACAGTAAAAAACCGTCAAAAAACACCAATAACCCTGCTAAAACGCTTAAAAACAGTGAAAAACCGTCAGAAAACACCAATAACCCTGCTAAAACGCTTAAAAACAGTGAAAAACCGTCAAAAAACACCGATAACCCTGCTAAAACGCTTAAAAACAGTGAAAAATCGTCAAAAAACACCAATAACCCTGCTGAAACGCTTAAAAACAGTGAAAAACCGTCAAAAAACACCAATAACCCTGCTGAAACGCTTAAAAACAGTGAAAAACCGTCAAAAAACACCAATAACCCTGCTGAAACGCTTAAAAACAGTGAAAAACCGTCAAAAAACAGCAATAACCCTGCTAAAACGCTTAAAAACAGTAAAAAACCGTCAAAAAACACCAATAACCCTGCTAAAACGCTTAAAAACAGTGAAAAACCGTCAAAAAACACCAATAACCCTGCTAAAACGCTTAAAAACAGTGAAAAACCGTCAAAAAACACCAATAACCCTGCTAAAACGCTTAAAAACAGTGAAAAACCGTCAAAAAACACCAATAACCCTGCTAAAACGCCTAAAAACAGTGAAAAACCGTCAAAAAACACCAATAACCCTGCTGAAACGCTTAAAAACAGTGGAAAACCGTCAAAAAACACCAATAACCCTGCTGAAACGCTTAAAAACAGTGAAAAACCGTCAAAAAACACCAATAACCCAGCTAAAACGCTTAAAAACAGTGAAAAACCGTCAAAAAACAACTATTACCCTGCTAAAACGCTTAAAAACAGTGAAAAACCGTCAAAAAACAGCAATAACCCTGCTAAAACGCTTAAAAACAGTGAAAAACCGTCAAAAAACACCAATAACCCTGCTAAAACGCTTAAAAACAGTGAAAAACCGTCAAAAAACACCAATAACCCTGCTAAAACGCCTAAAAACAGTAAAAAACCGTCAAAAAACACCAATAACCCTGCTGAAACGCTTAAAAACAGTGAAAAACCGTCAAAAAACACCAATAACCCTGCTGAAACGCTTAAAAACAGTGAAAAACCGTCAAAAAACACCTATAACCCTGCTAAAACGCTTAAAAACAGTAAAAAACCGTCAAAAAACACCAATAACCCTGCTAAAACGCTTAAAAACAGTGAAAAACCGTCAAAAAACACCAATAACCCTGCTAAAACGCTTAAAAACAGTTAAAAACCGTCAAAAAACACCAATAACCCTGCTGAAACGCTTAAAAACAGTGAAAAACCGTCAAAAAACACCAATAACCCTGCTAAAACGCTTAAAAACAGTGAAAAACCGTCAAAAAACACCAATAACCCTGCTAAAACGCTTAAAAACAGTGAAAAACCGTCAAAAAACACCTATTACCCTGCTAAAACGCTTAAAAACAGTGAAAAACCGTCAAAAAACAGCAATAACCCTGCTAAAACGCTTAAAAACAGTGAAAAACCGTCAAAAAACACCAATAACCCTGCTAAAACGCTTAAAAACAGTGAAAAACCGTCAAAAAACACCAATAACCCTGCTAAAACGCCTAAAAACAGTAAAAAACCGTCAAAAAACACCAATAACCCTGCTGAAACGCTTAAAAACAGTGAAAAACCGTCAAAAAACACCAATAACCCTGCTGAAACGCTTAAAAACAGTGAAAAACCGTCAAAAAACACCTATAACCCTGCTAAAACGCTTAAAAACAGTAAAAATCCGTCAAAAAACACCAATAACCCTGCTAAAACGCTTAAAAACAGTGAAAAACCGTCAAAAAACACCAATAACCCTGCTAAAACGCTTAAAAACAGTTAAAAACCGTCAAAAAACACCAATAACCCTGCTGAAACGCTTAAAAACAGTGAAAAACCGTCAAAAAACACCAATAACCCTGCTAAAACGCTTAAAAACAGTGAAAAACCGTCAAAAAACACCAATAACCCTGCTAAAACGCTTAAAAACAGTGAAAAACCGTCAAAAAACACCTATTACCCTGCTAAAACGCTTAAAAACAGTGAAAAACCGTCAAAAAACAGCAATAACCCTGCTAAAACGCTTAAAAACAGTGAAAAACCGTCAAAAAACACCAATAACCCTGCTAAAACGCTTAAAAACAGTGAAAAACCGTCAAAAAACACCAATAACCCTGCTAAAACGCCTAAAAACAGTAAAAAACCGTCAAAAAACACCAATAACCCTGCTGAAACGCTTAAAAACAGTGAAAAACCGTCAAAAAACACCAATAACCCTGCTGAAACGCTTAAAAACAGTGAAAAACCGTCAAAAAACACCTATAACCCTGCTAAAACGCTTAAAAACAGTGAAAAACCGTCAAAAAACACCAATAACCCTGCTAAAACGCTTAAAAACAGTGAAAAACCGTCAAAAAACACCAATAACCCTGCTAAAACGCTTAAAAACAGTGAAAAACCGTCAAAAAACACCAATAACCCTGCTAAAACGCTTAAAAACAGTGAAAAACCGTCAAAAAACTCCAATAACCCAGCTAAAACGCTTAAAAACAGTGAAAAACCGTCAAAAAACACCAATAACCCTGCTAAAACGCTTAAAAACAGTGAAAAACCGTCAAAAAACACCAATAACCCTGCTAAAACGCTTAAAAACAGTGAAAAACCGTCAAAAAACACCAATAACCCAGCTAAAATGCTTAAAAACAGTGAAAAACCGTCAAAAAACACCTATAACCCTGCTAAAACGCTTAAAAACAGTGAAAAACCGTCAAAAAATAGCAATAACCCTGCTAAAACGCTTAAAAACAGTGAAAAACCTTCAAAAAACACCAATAACCCTGCTAAAACGCTTAAAAACAGTGAAAAACCGTCAAAAAACACCAATAACCCTGCTAAAACGCTTAAAACAGTGAAAAACCGTCAAAAAACACCAATAACCCTGCTGAAACGCTTAAAAACAGTGAAAAACCGTCAAAAAACACCAATAACCCTGCTGAAACGCTTAAAAACAGTGAAAAACCGTCAAAAAACACCAATAACCCTGCTGAAACGCTTAAAAACAGTGAAAAACCGTCAAAAAACACCAATAACCCTGCTAAAACGCTTAAAAACAGTGAAAAACCGTCAAAAAACACCAATAACCCTGCTAAAACGCTTAAAAACAGTTAAAAACCGTCAAAAAACACCAATAACCCTGCTGAAACGCTTAAAAACAGTGAAAAACCGTCAAAAAACACCAATAACCCTGCTAAAACGCTTAAAAACAGTGAAAAACCGTCAAAAAACACCAATAACCCTGCTAAAACGCTTAAAAACAGTGAAAAACCGTCAAAAAACACCAATAACCCTGCTAAAACGCCTAAAAACAGTGAAAAACCGTCAAAAAACACCAATAACCCTGCTGAAACGCTTAAAAACAGTGGAAAACCGTCAAAAAACACCAATAACCCTGCTGAAACGCTTAAAAACAGTGAAAAACCGTCAAAAAACACCAATAACCCAGCTAAAACGCTTAAAAACAGTGAAAAACCGTCAAAAAACAACTATTACCCTGCTAAAACGCTTAAAAACAGTGAAAAACCGTCAAAAAACAGCAATAACCCTGCTAAAACGCTTAAAAACAGTGAAAAACCGTCAAAAAACACCAATAACCCTGCTAAAACGCTTAAAAACAGTGAAAAACCGTCAAAAAACACCAATAACCCTGCTAAAACGCCTAAAAACAGTAAAAAACCGTCAAAAAACACCAATAACCCTGCTGAAACGCTTAAAAACAGTGAAAAACCGTCAAAAAACACCAATAACCCAGCTAAAACGCTTAAAAACAGTGAAAAACCGTCAAAAAACAACTATTACCCTGCTAAAACGCTTAAAAACAGTGAAAAACCGTCAAAAAACAGCAATAACCCTGCTAAAACGCTTAAAAACAGTGAAAAACCGTCAAAAAACACCAATAACCCTGCTGAAACGCTTAAAAACAGTGGAAAACCGTCAAAAAACACCAATAACCCTGCTGAAACGCTTAAAAACAGTGAAAAACCGTCAAAAAACACCAATAACCCAGCTAAAACGCTTAAAAACAGTGAAAAACCGTCAAAAAACAACTATTACCCTGCTAAAACGCTTAAAAACAGTGAAAAACCGTCAAAAAACAGCAATAACCCTGCTAAAACGCTTAAAAACAGTGAAAAACCGTCAAAAAACACCAATAACCCTGCTAAAACGCTTAAAAACAGTGAAAAACCGTCAAAAAACACCAATAACCCTGCTAAAACGCCTAAAAACAGTAAAAAACCGTCAAAAAACACCAATAACCCTGCTGAAACGCCTAAAAACAGTGAAAAACCGTCAAAAAACACCAATAACCCTGCTGAAACGCTTAAAAACAGTGAAAAACCGTCAAAAAACACCTATAACCCTGCTAAAACGCTTAAAAACAGTAAAAAACCGTCAAAAAACACCAATAACCCTGCTAAAACGCTTAAAAACAGTGAAAAACCGTCAAAAAACACCAATAACCCTGCTAAAACGCTTAAAAACAGTTAAAAACCGTCGAAAAACACCAATAACCCTGCTGAAACGCTTAAAAACAGTGAAAAACCGTCAAAAAACACCAATAACCCTGCTAAAACGCTTAAAAACAGTGAAAAACCGTCAAAAAACACCAATAACCCTGCTAAAACGCTTAAAAACAGTGAAAAACCGTCAAAAAACACCTATTACCCTGCTAAAACGCTTAAAAACAGTGAAAAACCGTCAAAAAACAGCAATAACCCTGCTAAAACGCTTAAAAACAGTGAAAAACCGTCAAAAAACACCAATAACCCTGCTAAAACGCTTAAAAACAGTGAAAAACCGTCAAAAAACACCAATAACCCTGCTAAAACGCCTAAAAACAGTAAAAAACCGTCAAAAAACACCAATAACCCTGCTGAAACGCTTAAAAACAGTGAAAAACCGTCAAAAAACACCAATAACCCTGCTAAAACGCTTAAAAACAGTGAAAAACCGTCAAAAAACACCAATAACCCTGCTAAAACGCCTAAAAACAGTGAAAAACCGTCAAAAAACACCAATAACCCTGCTGAAACGCTTAAAAACAGTGGAAAACCGTCAAAAAACACCAATAACCCTGCTGAAACGCTTAAAAACAGTGAAAAACCGTCAAAAAACACCAATAACCCAGCTAAAACGCTTAAAAACAGTGAAAAACCGTCAAAAAACAACTATTACCCTGCTAAAACGCTTAAAAACAGTGAAAAACCGTCAAAAAACAGCAATAACCCTGCTAAAACGCTTAAAAACAGTGAAAAACCGTCAAAAAACACCAATAACCCTGCTAAAACGCTTAAAAACAGTGAAAAACCGTCAAAAAACACCAATAACCCTGCTAAAACGCCTAAAAACAGTAAAAAACCGTCAAAAAACACCAATAACCCTGCTGAAACGCTTAAAAACAGTGAAAAACCGTCAAAAAACACCAATAACCCTGCTGAAACGCTTAAAAACAGTGAAAAACCGTCAAAAAACACCTATAACCCTGCTAAAACGCTTAAAAACAGTAAAAAACCGTCAAAAAACACCAATAACCCTGCTAAAACGCTTAAAAACAGTGAAAAACCGTCAAAAAACACCAATAACCCTGCTAAAACGCTTAAAAACAGTTAAAAACCGTCAAAAAACACCAATAACCCTGCTGAAACGCTTAAAAACAGTGAAAAACCGTCAAAAAACACCAATAACCCTGCTAAAACGCTTAAAAACAGTGAAAAACCGTCAAAAAACACCAATAACCCTGCTAAAACGCTTAAAAACAGTGAAAAACCGTCAAAAAACACCTATTACCCTGCTAAAACGCCTAAAAACAGTGAAAAACCGTCAAAAAACACCAATAACCCTGCTAAAACGCCTAAAAACAGTAAAAAACCGTCAAAAAACACCAATAACCCTGCTGAAACGCTTAAAAACAGTGAAAAACCGTCAAAAAACACCAATAACCCTGCTGAAACGCTTAAAAACAGTGAAAAACCGTCAAAAAACACCTATAACCCTGCTAAAACGCTTAAAAACAGTGAAAAACCGTCAAAAAACACCAATAACCCTGCTAAAACGCTTAAAAACAGTGAAAAACCGTCAAAAAACACCAATAACCCTGCTAAAACGCTTAAAAACAGTGAAAAACCGTCAAAAAACACCAATAACCCTGCTAAAACGCTTAAAAACAGTGAAAAACCGTCAAAAAACTCCAATAACCCAGCTAAAACGCTTAAAAACAGTGAAAAACCGTCAAAAAACACCAATAACCCTGCTAAAACGCTTAAAAACAGTGAAAAACCGTCAAAAAACACCAATAACCCTGCTAAAACGCTTAAAAACAGTGAAAAACCGTCAAAAAACACCAATAACCCAGCTAAAATGCTTAAAAACAGTGAAAAACCGTCAAAAAACACCTATAACCCTGCTAAAACGCTTAAAAACAGTGAAAAACCGTCAAAAAATAGCAATAACAATGCTAAAACGCTTAAAAACAGTGAAAAACCTTCAAAAAACACCAATAACCCTGCTAAAACGCTTAAAAACAGTGAAAAACCGTCAAAAAACACCAATAACCCTGCTAAAACGCTTAAAAACAGTGAAAAACCGTCAAAAAACACCAATAACCCTGCTGAAACGCTTAAAAACAGTGAAAAACCGTCAAAAAACACCAATAACCCTGCTGAAACGCTTAAAAACAGTGAAAAACCGTCAAAAAACACCAATAACCCTGCTGAAACGCTTAAAAACAGTGAAAAACCGTCAAAAAACACCAATAACCCTGCTAAAACGCTTAAAAACAGTGAAAAACCGTCAAAAAACACCAATAACCCTGCTAAAACGCTTAAAAACAGTTAAAAACCGTCAAAAAACACCAATAACCCTGCTGAAACGCTTAAAAACAGTGAAAAACCGTCAAAAAACACCAATAACCCTGCTAAAACGCTTAAAAACAGTGAAAAACCGTCAAAAAACACCAATAACCCTGCTAAAACGCTTAAAACAGTGAAAACCGTCAAAAACACCAATAACCCTGCTAAAACGCCTAAAAACAGTGAAAACGTCAAAAACACCAATAACCCTGCTGAAACGCTTAAAAACAGTGAAAACCGTCAATAAAAACACCAATAACCCTGCTGAAACGCTTAAAACAGTGAAAAACCGTCAAAAAACACAATAACCCAGCTAAAACGCTTAAAAACAGTGAAAAACCGTCAAAAAACAACTATTACCCTGCTAAAACGCTTAAAAACAGTGAAAACCGTCAAAAAACAGCAATAACCATGCTAAAACGCTTAAAACAGTGAAAAACCGTCAAAAAACACCAATAACCCTGCTAAAACGCTTAAAAACAGTGAAAAAACCGTCAAAAAAACACCAATAACCCTGCTAAAACGCCTAAAAACAGTAAAAACCGTCAAAAAACACCAATAACCCTGCTGAAACGCTTAAAAACAGTGAAAAAACCGTCAAAAAAACACCAATAACCCAGCTAAAAACGCTTAAAAACAGTGAAAAACCGTCAAAAAACAACTATTACCCTGCTAAAAACGCTTAAAAACAGTGAAAAACCGTCAAAAAACAGCAATAACCCTGCTAAAACGCTTAAAAACAGTGAAAAACCGTCAAAAACACCAATAACCCTGCTGAAACGCTTAAAAACAGTGGAAAAACCGTCAAAAAACACCAATAACCCTGCTGAAACGCTTAAAAACAGTGAAAAACCGTCAAAAAACACCAATAACCCAGCTAAAACGCTCAAAAACAGTGAAAAAACCGTCAAAAAACAACTATTACCCTGCTAAAACGCTTAAAAACAGTGAAAAAACCGTCAAAAAAACAGCAATAACCCTGCTAAAAACGCTTAAAAAACAGTGAAAAAACCGTCAAAAAAACACCAATAACCCTGCTAAAACGCTTAAAACAGTGAAAAACCGTCAAAAAAACACCAATAACCCTGCTAAAAACGCCTAAAAAACAGTAAAAAAAACC
>NW_027556461.1:0-11384 GCF_964204865.1 Styela clava
GAAAAACCGTCAAAAAACACCAATAACCCTGCTAAAACGCTTAAAAACAGTGAAAAACCGTCAAAAAACACCAATAACCCTGCTAAAACGCTTAAAAACAGTGAAAAACCGTCAAAAAACACCAATAACCCTGCTAAAACGCTTAAAAACAGTGAAAAACCGTCAAAAAACATCAATAACCCTGCTAAAACGCTTAAAAACAGTGAAAAACCGTCAAAAAACACCAATAACCCTGCAAAAACGCTTAAAAACAGTGAAAAACCGTCAAAAAACACCAATAACCCTGCTAAAACGCTTAAAAACAGTGAAAAACCGTCAAAAAATACCAATAACCCTGCTAAAACGCTTAAAAACAGTGAAAAATCGTCAAAAAACACCAATAACCCTGCTAAAACGCTTAAAAACAGTGAAAAACCGTCAAAAAACACCAATAACCCTGCTAAAACGCTTAAAAACAGTGAAAAACCGTCAAAAAAACACCAATAACCCTGCTATAACGCTTAAAAACCGTCAAAAAACACCAATAACCCTGCTAAAACGCTTAAAAACAGTGAAAAACCGTCAAAAAACACCAATAACCCTGCTAAAACGCTTAAAAACAGTGAAAAACCGTCAGAAAACACCAATAACCCTGCTAAAACGCTTAAAAACAGTGAAAAACCGTCAAAAAACACCAATAACCCTGCTAAAACGCTTAAAAACAGTGAAAAACCGTCAAAAAACACCAATTACCCTGCTAAAACGCTTAAAAACAGTGAAAAACAGTTAAAAAACACCAATAACCCTGCTAAAACGCTTAAAAACAGTGAAAAACCGTCAAAAAACACCAATAACCCTGCTAAAACGCTTAAAAACAGTGAAAAACCGTCAAAAAACACCAATAACCCTGCTAAAACGCTTAAAAACAGTGAAAAACCGTCAAAAAACAACAATAACCCTGCTAAAACGCTTAAAAACAGTGAAAAACCGTCAAAAAACACCAATAACCCTGCTAAAACGCTTGAAAACAGTGAAAAACCGTCAAAAAACACCAATAACCCTGCTAAAACGCTTAAAAACAGTGAAAAACCGTCAAAAAACACCAATAACCCTGCTAAAACGCTTAAAAACAGTGAAAAACCGTCAAAAAACACCAATAACCCTGCTAAAACGCTTAAAAACAGTGAAAAACCGTCAAAAAACACCAATAACCCTGCTAAAACGCTTAAAAACAGTGAAAAACCGTCAAAAAACATCAATAACCCTGCTAAAACGCTTAAAAACAGTGAAAAACCGTCAAAAAACACCAATAACCCTGCAAAACGCTTAAAAACAGTGAAAAACCGTCAAAAAACACCAATAACCCTGCTAAAACGCTTAAAAACAGTGAAAAACCGTCAAAAAATACCAATAACCCTGCTAAAACGCTTAAAAACAGTGAAAAATCGTCAAAAAACACCAATAACCCTGCTAAAACGCTTAAAAACAGTGAAAAACCGTCAAAAAACACCAATAACCCTGCTAAAACGCTTAAAAACAGTGAAAAACCGTCAAAAAAACACCAATAACCCTGCTATAACGCTTAAAAACCGTCAAAAAACACCAATAACCCTGCTAAAACGCTTAAAAACAGTGAAAAACCGTCAAAAAACACCAATAACCCTGCTAAAACGCTTAAAAACAGTGAAAAACCGTCAGAAAACACCAATAACCCTGCTAAAACGCTTAAAAACAGTGAAAAACCGTCAAAAAACACCAATAACCCTGCTAAAACGCTTAAAAACAGTGAAAAACCGTCAAAAAACACCAATTACCCTGCTAAAACGCTTAAAAACAGTGAAAAACAGTTAAAAAACACCAATAACCCTGCTAAAACGCTTAAAAACAGTGAAAAACCGTCAAAAAACACCAATAACCCTGCTAAAACGCTTAAAAACAGTGAAAAACCGTCAAAAAACACCAATAACCCTGCTAAAACGCTTAAAAACAGTGAAAAACCGTCAAAAAACAACAATAACCCTGCTAAAACGCTTAAAAACAGTGAAAAACCGTCAAAAAACACCAATAACCCTGCTAAAACGCTTGAAAACAGTGAAAAACCGTCAAAAAACACCAATAACCCTGCTAAAACGCTTAAAAACAGTGAAAAACCGTCAAAAAACACCAATAACCCTGCTAAAACGCTTAAAAACAGTAAAAAACCGTCAAAAAACACCAATAACCCTGCTAAAACGCTTAAAAACAGTGAAAAACCGTCAAAAAACACCAATAACCCTGCTAAAACGCTTAAAAACAGTGAAAAACCGTCAAAAAACACCAATAACCCTGCTAAAACGCTTAAAAACAGTGAAAAACCGTCAAAAAACACCAATAACCCTGCTAAAACGCTTAAAAACAGTGAAAAACCGTCAAAAACACCAATAACCCTGCTAAAACGCTTGAAAACAGTGGAAGTCCGTCAAAAAACACCAATAACCCTGATAAAACGCTTAAAAACAGTGAAAGTCCGTCAAAAAACACCAATAACCCTGCTAAAACGCTTAAAAACAGTGAAAAACCGTAAAAAAACACCAATAACCCTGTTAAAACGCTTAAAAACAGTGAAAAACCGTCAAAAAACACCATTAACCCTGCTAAAACGCTTAAAAACAGTGAAAAACCGTCAAAAAACACCAATAACCCTGCTAAAACGCTTAAAAACAGTGAAAAACCGTTAAAAAACAACAATAACCCTGCTAAAACGCTTAAAAACAGTGAAAAACCGTCAAAAAACACCAATAACCTTGCTAAAACGCTTGTAAACAGTGAAAATCCGTCAAAAAACACCAATAACCCTGCTAAAACGCTTAAAAACAGTGAAAGTCCGTCAAAAAACACCAATAACCCTGCTAAAACGCTTAAAAACAGTGAAAAACCGTCAAAAAACACCAATAACCCTGCTAAAACGCTTAAAAACAGTGAAAAACCGTCAAAAACACCAATAACCCTGCTAAAACGCTTAAAAACAGTGGAAGTCCGTCAAAAAACATCAATAACCCTGATAAAACGCTTAAAAACAGTGAACGTCCGTCAAAAAACACCAATAACCCTGCTAAAACGCTTAAAAACAGTGAAAAACCGTAAAAAAACACCAATAACCCTGTTAAAACGCTTAAAAACAGTGAAAAACCGTCAAAAAACACCAATAACCCTGCAAAAACGCTTAAAAACAGTGAAAAACCGTCAAAAAACACCAATAACCCTGCTAAAACGCTTAAAAACAGTGAAAAACCGTCAAAAAACACCAATAACCCTGCTAAAACGCTTAAAAACAGTGAAAAATCGTCAAAAAACACCAATAACCCTGCTAAAACGCTTAAAAACAGTGAAAAACCGTCAAAAAACACCAATAACCCTGCTAAAACGCTTAAAAACAGTGAAAAACCGTCAAAAAACACCAATAACCCTGCTAAAACGCTTCAAAACCGTCAAAAAACACCAATAACCCTGCTAAAACGCTTAAAAACAGTGAAAACCCGTCAGAAAACACCAATAACCCTGCTAAAACGCTTAAAAACAGTGAAAAACCGTCAAAAAACACCAATAACCCTGCTAAAACGCTTAAAAACAGTGAAAAACAGTCAAAAAACACCAATAACCCTGCTAAAACGCTTAAAAACAGTGAAAAACCGTCAAAAAACACCAATTACCCTGCTAAAACGCTTAAAAACAGTGAAAAACAGTCAAAAAACACCAATAACCCTGCTAAAACGCTTAAAAACAGTGAAAAACCGTCAAAAAACACCAATAACCCTGCTAAAACGCTTAAAAACAGTGAAAAACCGTCAAAAAACACCAATAACCCTGCTAAAACGCTTAAAAACAGTGAAAAACCGTCAAAAAACAACAATAACCCTGCTAAAACGCTTAAAAACAGTGAAAAACCGTCAAAAAACACCAATAACCCTGCTAAAACGCTTAAAAACAGTGAAAAACCGTCAAAAAACACCAATAACCCTGCTAAAACGCTTAAAAACAGTGAAAAACCGTCAAAAAACACCAATAACCCTGCTAAAACGCTTAAAAACAGTGAAAAACCGTCAAAAAACACCAATAACCCTGCTAAAACGCTTAAAAACAGTGAAAAACCGTCAAAAAACACCAATAACCCTGCTAAAACGCTTAAAAACAGTGAAAAACCGTCAAAAAACACCAATAACCCTGCTAAAACGCTTAAAAACAGTGAAAAACCGTCAAAAAACAACAATAACCCTGCTAAAACGCTTAAAAACAGTGAAAAACCGTCAAAAAACACCAATAACCTTGCTAAAACGCTTGTAAACAGTGAAAATCCGTCAAAAAACACCAATAACCCTGCTAAAACGCTTAAAAACAGTGAAAGTCCGTCAAAAAACACCAATAACCCTGCTAAAACGCTTAAAAACAGTGAAAAACCGTCAAAAAACACCAATAACCCTGCTAAAACGCTTAAAAACAGTGAAAAACCGTCAAAAACACCAATAACCCTGCTAAAACGCTTAAAAACAGTGGAAGTCCGTCAAAAAACATCAATAACCCTGATAAAACGCTTAAAAACAGTGAAAGTCCGTCAAAAAACACCAATAACCCTGCTAAAACGCTTAAAAACAGTGAAAAACCGTAAAAAAACACCAATAACCCTGTTAAAACGCTTAAAAACAGTGAAAAACCGTCAAAAAACACCAATAACCCTGCAAAAACGCTTAAAAACAGTGAAAAACCGTCAAAAAACACCAATAACCCTGCTAAAACGCTTAAAAACAGTGAAAAACCGTCAAAAAACACCAATAACCCTGCTAAAACGCTTAAAAACAGTGAAAAATCGTCAAAAAACACCAATAACCCTGCTAAAACGCTTAAAAACAGTGAAAAACCGTCAAAAAACACCAATAACCCTGCTAAAACGCTTAAAAACAGTGAAAAACCGTCAAAAAACACCAATAACCCTGCTAAAACGCTTCAAAACCGTCAAAAAACACCAATAACCCTGCTAAAACGCTTAAAAACAGTGAAAAACCGTCAGAAAACACCAATAACCCTGCTAAAACGCTTAAAAACAGTGAAAAACCGTCAAAAAACACCAATAACCCTGCTAAAACGCTTAAAAACAGTGAAAAACCGTCAGAAAACACCAATAACCCTGCTAAAACGCTTAAAAACAGTGAAAAACCGTCAAAAAACACCAATAACCCTGCTAAAACGCTTCAAAACCGTCAAAAAACACCAATAACCCTGCTAAAACGCTTAAAAACAGTGAAAACCCGTCAGAAAACACCAATAACCCTGCTAAAACGCTTAAAAACAGTGAAAAACCGTCAAAAAACACCAATAACCCTGCTAAAACGCTTAAAAACAGTGAAAAACAGTCAAAAAACACCAATAACCCTGCTAAAACGCTTAAAAACAGTGAAAAACCGTCAAAAAACACCAATTACCCTGCTAAAACGCTTAAAAACAGTGAAAAACAGTCAAAAAACACCAATAACCCTGCTAAAACGCTTAAAAACAGTGAAAAACCGTCAAAAAACACCAATAACCCTGCTAAAACGCTTAAAAACAGTGAAAAACCGTCAAAAAACACCAATAACCCTGCTAAAACGCTTAAAAACAGTGAAAAACCGTCAAAAAACAACAATAACCCTGCTAAAACGCTTAAAAACAGTGAAAAACCGTCAAAAAACACCAATAACCCTGCTAAAACGCTTAAAAACAGTGAAAAACCGTCAAAAAACACCAATAACCCTGCTAAAACGCTTAAAAACAGTGAAAAACCGTCAAAAAACACCAATAACCCTGCTAAAACGCTTAAAAACAGTGAAAAACCGTCAAAAAACACCAATAACCCTGCTAAAACGCTTAAAAACAGTGAAAAACCGTCAAAAAACACCAATAACCCTGCTAAAACGCTTAAAAACAGTGAAAAACCGTCAAAAAACACCAATAACCCTGCTAAAACGCTTAAAAACAGTGAAAAACCGTCAAAAAACACCAATAACCCTGCTAAAACGCTTAAAAACAGTGAAAAACCGTCAAAAAACAACAATAACCCTGCTAAAACGCTTAAAAACAGTGAAAAACCGTCAAAAAACACCAATAACCTTGCTAAAACGCTTGTAAACAGTGAAAATCCGTCAAAAAACACCAATAACCCTGCTAAAACGCTTAAAAACAGTGAAAGTCCGTCAAAAAACACCAATAACCCTGCTAAAACGCTTAAAAACAGTGAAAAACCGTCAAAAAACACCAATAACCCTGCTAAAACGCTTAAAAACAGTGAAAAACCGTCAAAAACACCAATAACCCTGCTAAAACGCTTAAAAACAGTGGAAGTCCGTCAAAAAACATCAATAACCCTGATAAAACGCTTAAAAACAGTGAAAGTCCGTCAAAAAACACCAATAACCCTGCTAAAACGCTTAAAAACAGTGAAAAACCGTAAAAAAACACCAATAACCCTGTTAAAACGCTTAAAAACAGTGAAAAACCGTCAAAAAACACCAATAACCCTGCAAAAACGCTTAAAAACAGTGAAAAACCGTCAAAAAACACCAATAACCCTGCTAAAACGCTTAAAAACAGTGAAAAACCGTCAAAAAACACCAATAACCCTGCTAAAACGCTTAAAAACAGTGAAAAATCGTCAAAAAACACCAATAACCCTGCTAAAACGCTTAAAAACAGTGAAAAACCGTCAAAAAACACCAATAACCCTGCTAAAACGCTTAAAAACAGTGAAAAACCGTCAAAAAACACCAATAACCCTGCTAAAACGCTTCAAAACCGTCAAAAAACACCAATAACCCTGCTAAAACGCTTAAAAACAGTGAAAAACCGTCAGAAAACACCAATAACCCTGCTAAAACGCTTAAAAACAGTGAAAAACCGTCAAAAAACACCAATAACCCTGCTAAAACGCTTAAAAACAGTGAAAAACCGTCAAAAAACACCAATGACCCTGCTAAAACGCTTAAAAACAGTGAAAAACCGTCAAAAAACAACAATAACCCTGCTAAAACGCTTAAAAACAGTGAAAAACCGTCAAAAAACACCAATAACCTTGCTAAAACGCTTGTAAACAGTGAAAATCCGTCAAAAAACACCAATAACCCTGCTAAAACGCTTAAAAACAGTGAAAGTCCGTCAAAAAACACCAATAACCCTGCTAAAACGCTTAAAAACAGTGAAAAACCGTCAAAAAACACCAATAACCCTGCTAAAACGCTTAAAAACAGTGAAAAACCGTCAAAAACACCAATAACCCTGCTAAAACGCTTAAAAACAGTGGAAGTCCGTCAAAAAACATCAATAACCCTGATAAAACGCTTAAAAACAGTGAAAGTCCGTCAAAAAACACCAATAACCCTGCTAAAACGCTTAAAAACAGTGAAAAACCGTAAAAAAACACCAATAACCCTGTTAAAACGCTTAAAAACAGTGAAAAACCGTCAAAAAACACCAATAACCCTGCAAAAACGCTTAAAAACAGTGAAAAACCGTCAAAAAACACCAATAACCCTGCTAAAACGCTTAAAAACAGTGAAAAAACCGTCAAAAAACACCAATAACCCTGCTAAAACGCCTAAAAACAGTGAAAAATCGTCAAAAAACACCAATAACCCTGCTAAAACGCTTAAAAACAGTGAAAAACCGTCAAAAAAACACCAATAACCCTGCTAAAACGCTTAAAAACAGTGAAAAACCGTCAAAAAACACCAATAACCCTGCTAAAACGCTTAAAAACAGTGAAAAACCGTCAGAAAACACCAATAACCCGGCTAAAACGCTTAAAAACAGTGAAAAACCGTCAAAAAACACCAATAACCCTGCTAAAACGCTTAAAAACAGTGAAAAACCGTCAAAAAACACCAATAACCCTGCTAAAACGCTTAAAAACAGTGAAAAACAGTCAAAAAAACACCAATAACCCTGCTAAAACGCTTAAAAACAGTGAAAAACCGTCAAAAAACACCAATAACCCTGCTAAAACGCTTAAAAACAGTGAAAAACCGTCAAAAAACACCAATAACCCTGCTAAAACGCTTAAAAACAGTGAAAAACCGTCAAAAAACAACAATAACCCTGCTAAAACGCTTAAAAACAGTGAAAAACCGTCAAAAAACACCAATAACCCTGCTAAAACGCTTAAAAACAGTGAAAAACCGTCAAAAAACACCAATAACCCTGCTAAACGCTTAAAAACAGTGAAAAACCGTCAAAAAACACCAATAACCCTGCTAAAACGCTTAAAAACAGTGAAAAACCGTCAAAAAACACCAATAACCCTGCTAAAACGCTTAAAAACAGTGAAAAACCGTCAAAAAACACCAATTACCCTGCTAAACGCTTAAAAACAGTGAAAAACCGTCAAAAAACACCAATAACCCTGCTAAAACGCCTAAAAACAGTGAAAACCGTCAGAAACACCAATAACCCTGCTAAACGCTTAAAAACAGTGGAAGTCCGTCAAAAAACACCAATAACCTGATAAAACGCTTAAAAACAGTGAAAGTCCGTCAAAAAACACCAATAACCCTGCTAAAACGCTTAAAAACAGTGAAAAACCGTCAAAAAACACCAATAACCCTGCTAAAACGCTTAAAAACAGTGAAAAACCGTAAAAAAACACCAATAACCCTGCTAAAACGCTTAAAAACAGTGAAAAACCGTCAAAAACACCAATAACCCTGCTAAAACGCTTAAAAACAGTGAAAGTCCGTCAAAAAACACCAATAACCCTGCTAAAACGCCTAAAAACAGTGAAAGTCCGTCAAAAAACACCAATAACCCTGCTAAAACGCTTAAAAACAGTGAAAAACCGTAAAAAAACACCAATAACCCTGCTAAAACGCTTAAAAACAGTGAAAAACCGTCAAAAAACACCAATAACCCTGCTAAAACGCTTAAAAACAGTGAAAAAACCGTCAAAAAACAACAATAACCCTGCTAAACGCTTAAAAACAGTGAAAAACCGTCAAAAAACACCAATAACCTTGCTAAAACGCTTGAAAACAGTGAAAATCCGTCAAAAAACACCAATAACCCTGCTAAAACGCCTAAAAACAGTGAAAGTCCGTCAAAAAACACCAATAACCCTGCTAAAACGCTTAAAAACAGTGAAAAACCGTCAAAAAACACCAATAACCCTGCTAAAACGCTTAAAAACAGTGAAAAACCGTCAAAAAACACCAATAACCCTGCTAAAACGCTTAAAACCGTCAAAAAACACCAATAACCCTGCTAAAACGCTTAAAAAACAGTGAAAAACCGTCAAAAAACACCAATAACCTTGCTAAAACGCTTGTAAACAGTGAAAATCCGTCAAAAAACACCAATAACCCTGCTAAAACGCTTAAAAACAGTGAAAGTCCGTCAAAAAACACCAATAACCCTGCTAAAACGCTTAAAAACAGTGAAAAACCGTCAAAAAACACCAATAACCCTGCTAAAACGCTTAAAAACAGTGAAAAACCGTCAAAAACACCAATAACCCTGCTAAAACGCTTAAAAACAGTGGAAGTCCGTCAAAAAACACCAATAACCCTGATAAAACGCTTAAAAACAGTGAAAGTCCGTCAAAAAACACCAATAACCCTGCTAAAACGCTTAAAAACAGTGAAAAACCGTAAAAAAACACCAATAACCCTGTTAAAACACTTAAAAACAGTGAAAAACCGTCAAAAAACACCAATAACCCTGCAAAAACGCTTAAAAACAGTGAAAAACCGTCAAAAAACATCAATAACCCTGCTAAAACGCTTAAAAACAGTGAAAAACCGTCAAAAAACACCAATAACCCTGCTAAAACGCTTAAAAACAGTGAAAAATCGTCAAAAAACACCAATAACCCTGCTAAAACGCTTAAAAACAGTGAAAAACCGTCAAAAAACACCAATAACCCTGCTAAAACGCTTAAAAACAGTGAAAAACCGTCAAAAAACACCAATAACCCTGCTAAAACGCTTCAAAACCGTCAAAAAACACCAATAACCCTGCTAAAACGCTTAAAAACAGTGAAAAACCGTCAAAAAACACCAATAACCCTGCTAAAACGCTTAAAAACAGTGAAAAACCGTCAAAAAACACCAATTACCCTGCTAAAACGCTTAAAAACAGTGAAAAACAGTCAAAAAACACCAATAACCCTGCTAAAACGCTTAAAAACAGTGAAAAACCGTCAAAAACACCAATAACCCTGCTAAAACGCTTAAAAACAGTGAAAAACCGTCAAAAAACACCAATAACCCTGCTAAAACGCTTAAAAACAGTGAAAAACCGTCAAAAAACAACAATAACCCTGCTAAAACGCTTAAAAACAGTGAAAAACCGTCAAAAAACACCAATAACCCTGCTAAAACGCTTAAAAACAGTGAAAACCGTCAGAAAACACCAATAACCCTGCTAAAACGCTTAAAAACAGTGAAAACCGTCAAAAAACACCAATAACCCTGCTAAAACGCTTAAAAACAGTGAAAAACCGTCAAAAAACACCAAATTACCCTGCTAAAACGCTTAAAAACAGTGAAAAACAGTCAAAAAACACCAATAACCCTGCTAAAACGCTTAAAAACAGTGAAAAACCGTCAAAAAACACCAATAACCCTGCTAAAACGCTTAAAAACAGTGAAAACCGTCAAAAAACACCAATAACCCTGCTAAAACGCTTAAAAACAGTGAAAAACCGTCAAAAAACAACAATAACCCTGCTAAAACGCTTAAAAACAGTGAAAAACCGTCAAAAAACACCAATAACCCTGCTAAAACGCTTAAAAAACAGTGAAAAACCGTCAAAAAACACCAATAACCCTGCTAAAACGCTTAAAAACCGTCAAAAAACACCAATAACCCTGCTAAAACGCTTAAAACAGTGAAAAACCGTCAAAAAACACCAATAACCTTGCTAAAACGCTTGTAAACAGTGAAAATCCGTCAAAAAACACCAATAACCCTGCTAAAACGCTTCAAAACCGTCAAAAACACCAATAACCCTGCTAAAACGCTTAAAAACAGTGAAAAACCGTCAGAAAACACCAATAACCCTGCTAAAACGCTTAAAAACAGTGAAAAACCGTCAAAAACACCAATAACCCTGCTAAAACGCTTAAAAACAGTGAAAAAACGTCAAAAAACACCAATTACCCTGCTAAAACGCTTAAAAACAGTGAAAAACAGTCAAAAAACACCAATAACCCTGCTAAAACGCTTAAAAACAGTGAAAAACCCGTCAAAAAACACCAATAACCCTGCTAAAACGCTTAAAAACAGTGAAAAACCGTCAAAAACACCAATAACCCTGCTAAAACGCTTAAAAACAGTGAAAAACCGTCAAAAAACAACAATAACCCTGCTAAAACGCTTAAAAACAGTGAAAAAACCGTCAAAAAACACCA
>NW_027556462.1:7500-10000 GCF_964204865.1 Styela clava
GTTTATAGTCAGAACTAGGACGGTATCTGATCGTCTTCGAACCTCTGACTTTCGCTCTTGATTAAAGAAAACATTCTTGGCGAATGCTTTCGCAGTAGTTCGTCTTCCGCCGATCCAAGAATTTCACCTCTAACGGCAGAGTACGGACGCCCCCGTCTGTCCCTCTTAATCATTACCTCGTGCTCCGAAAACCAACAAAATAGAACCGAGGTCCTATTCCATTATTCCATGCAACACTATGCAGGCGAACAGCCTGCTTTGAACACTCTAATTTTTTCAAAGTAAACTTATCGGCCACCGCCGACACTCAGTCAAGAGCACCGACGGAGAACCGAAGGTGAGGCGAACGCAACCAGTGACACGCCTTGCGACGGACCGGCGGCGCTCGCCCAAAATCCAACTACGAGCTTTTCAACCGCAACAACTTTAGCATACACTGTTGGAGCTGGAATTACCGCGGCTGCTGGCACCAGACTTGCCCTCCAATGGATACTCGTTAAGAGTTTTAGGATGTACTCATTCCAATTACAGGGCCTCGTTAGAGTCCTGTATTGTTATTTTTCGTCACTACCTCCCCGTGTCGGGAATGGGTAATTTGCGCGCCTGCTGCCTTCCTTGGATGTGGTAGCCGTTTCTCAGGCTCCCTCTCCGGAATCGAACCCTGATTCCCCGTTACCCGTTATCACAAAGGTAGGCACGTAGCGTACCTTCGACAGTTGATAGGGCAGACACTTGAATGATACGTCGTCGGTGCAGAGACCGTACGATCCGCGTGGTTATCCAGAGTCATCAAACGTCACAGGACGAACCCGGTCGGTTTTGATCTGATAAAAGCGCGCCTCCCGAAGTCGGCGCTTAATGCATGTATTAGCTCTAGAATTACCACAGTTATCCACTTCGCTTACGAGACCAAATAAACCAAGACTGATTTAATGAGCCATTCGCAGTTTCGCTTTACGAGAACTCGTACTTGCACCTGCATGGCTTAATCTTTGAGACAAGCATATCACTACTGGCAGGATCAACCAGATAGCTGCGACAGCTGCGCTCGGCCCTTGCTGGGCCGCCCGGCGCGTGCTCGTCGCATTCGTTTAAGACCGAGGCGATCGCCTGCGGCCGTACTCAGCTTCGACAGTCGCTGGCCGCGACGTCCACGCTCTCGCCGGCAGTGCCAGGCGGAGCGATTTGCGTTTTTTCTTTGCTCGCCCTCTCTCGGGCTCGATCCATTCAGTTTCGCACAAACAAGAGCTCTGCCGGCCGCCTGCAGCGGTGCCTAAAACCCGGGCATAACAATGCGACCGTTCTGCTAGGCCGACAAGCGCTCAAGCCAGACGCTCGATCGAACGCCCCCTACATATTAGTCGAGACAACGGCTCGCTCATTAGCATCGCGTTTGTACTTTAACTTTTTTTGGCTCGGCTTCTTTCGACGCCGATGCCGGCGACGCAGCACTCTCTCGCCCGCCAGCCACCGAGAAAAGGGTGCGCTCCGACCGGCCCCGCACCGCTCTTTCTTGGCTCATTCGAAATTACTGTCTTTCGCTCTGACATGCCTTACCTAGGGTTAGGTTAGTATGCTTGCACGTTTGTACTTTAACTTTTTTTGGCTCGGCTTCTTTCGACGCCGATGCCGGCGACGCAGCACTCTCTCGCCCGCCAGCCACCGAGAAAAGGGTGCGCTCCGACCGGCCCCGCACCGCTCTTTCTTGGCTCATTCGAAATTACTGTCTTTCGCTCTGACATGCCTTACCTAGGGTTAGGTTAGTATGCTTGCACGTTTGTACTTAAACTTTTTTCGGCTCGGCTTCTTTCGACGCCGATGCCGGCGACGCAGCACTCTCTCGCCCGCCAGCCACCGAGAAAAGGGTGCGCTCCGACCGGCCCCGCACCGCTCTTTCTTGGCTCATTCGAAATTACTGTCTTTCGCTCTGACATGTCTTACCTAGGGTTAGGTTAGTATGCTTGCACGTTTGTACTTTAACTTTTTTCGGCTCGGCTTCTTTCGACGCCGATGCCGGCGACGCAGCACTCTCTCGCCCGCCAGCCACCGAGAAAAGGGTGCGCTCCGACCGGCCCCGCACCGCTCTTTCTTGGCTCATTCGAGTTTACTGTCTTTCGCTCTGACATGCCTTACCTAGGGTTAGGTTAGTATGCTTGCACGTTTGTACTTTAACTTTTTTTGGCTCGGCTTCTTTCGACGCCGATGCCGGCGACGCAGCACTCTCTCGCCCGCCAGCCACCGAGAAAAGGGTGCGCTCCGACCGGCCCCGCACCGCTCTTTCTTGGCTCATTCGAAATTACTGTCTTTCGCTCTGACATGCCTTACCTAGGGTTAGGTTAGTATGCTTGCACGTTTGTACTTTAACTTTTTTTGGCTCGGCTTCTTTCGACGCCGATGCCGGCGACGCAGCACTCTCTCGCCCGCCAGCCACCGAGAAAAGGGTGCGCTCCGACCGGCCCCGCACCGCTCTTTCTTGGCTCATTCGAAATTACTGTCTTTC
>NW_027556462.1:17500-20000 GCF_964204865.1 Styela clava
CTCGTTCGTTATCGGAATTAACCAGACAAATCGCTCCACCAACTAAGAACGGCCATGCACCACCACCCACAGAATCAAGAAAGAGCTCTCAATCTGTCAATCCTACCTGTGTCCGGGCCGGGTGAGTTTCCCCGTGTTGAGTCAAATTAAGCCGCAGGCTCCACTCCTGGTGGTGCCCTTCCGTCAATTCCTTTAAGTTTCAGCTTTGCAACCATACTTCCCCCGGAACCCAAAGACTTTGGTTTCCCGGAAGCTGCCGGAAAGGTCGTCATGGTAACGCCTCCCGATCGCTAGTTGGCATCGTTTATAGTCAGAACTAGGACGGTATCTGATCGTCTTCGAACCTCTGACTTTCGCTCTTGATTAAAGAAAACATTCTTGGCGAATGCTTTCGCAGTAGTTCGTCTTCCGCCGATCCAAGAATTTCACCTCTAACGGCAGAGTACGGACGCCCCCGTCTGTCCCTCTTAATCATTACCTCGTGCTCCGAAAACCAACAAAATAGAACCGAGGTCCTATTCCATTATTCCATGCAACACTATGCAGGCGAACAGCCTGCTTTGAACACTCTAATTTTTTCAAAGTAAACTTATCGGCCACCGCCGACACTCAGTCAAGAGCACCGACGGAGAACCGAAGGTGAGGCGAACGCAACCAGTGACACGCCTTGCGACGGACCGGCGGCGCTCGCCCAAAATCCAACTACGAGCTTTTCAACCGCAACAACTTTAGCATACACTGTTGGAGCTGGAATTACCGCGGCTGCTGGCACCAGACTTGCCCTCCAATGGATACTCGTTAAGAGTTTTAGGATGTACTCATTCCAATTACAGGGCCTCGTTAGAGTCCTGTATTGTTATTTTTCGTCACTACCTCCCCGTGTCGGGAATGGGTAATTTGCGCGCCTGCTGCCTTCCTTGGATGTGGTAGCCGTTTCTCAGGCTCCCTCTCCGGAATCGAACCCTGATTCCCCGTTACCCGTTATCACAAAGGTAGGCACGTAGCGTACCTTCGACAGTTGATAGGGCAGACACTTGAATGATACGTCGTCGGTGCAGAGACCGTACGATCCGCGTGGTTATCCAGAGTCATCAAACGTCACAGGACGAACCCGGTCGGTTTTGATCTGATAAAAGCGCGCCTCCCGAAGTCGGCGCTTAATGCATGTATTAGCTCTAGAATTACCACAGTTATCCACTTCGCTTACGAGACCAAATAAACCAAGACTGATTTAATGAGCCATTCGCAGTTTCGCTTTACGAGAACTCGTACTTGCACCTGCATGGCTTAATCTTTGAGACAAGCATATCACTACTGGCAGGATCAACCAGATAGCTGCGACAGCTGCGCTCGGCCCTTGCTGGGCCGCCCGGCGCGTGCTCGTCGCATTCGTTTAAGACCGAGGCGATCGCCTGCGGCCGTACTCAGCTTCGACAGTCGCTGGCCGCGACGTCCACGCTCTCGCCGGCAGTGCCAGGCGGAGCGATTTGCGTTTTTTCTTTGCTCGCCCTCTCTCGGGCTCGATCCATTCAGTTTCGCACAAACAAGAGCTCTGCCGGCCGCCTGCAGCGGTGCCTAAAACCCGGGCATAACAATGCGACCGTTCTGCTAGGCCGACAAGCGCTCAAGCCAGACGCTCGATCGAACGCCCCCTACATATTAGTCGAGACAACGGCTCGCTCATTAGCATCGCGTTTGTACTTTAACTTTTTTTGGCTCGGCTTCTTTCGACGCCGATGCCGGCGACGCAGCACTCTCTCGCCCGCCAGCCACCGAGAAAAGGGTGCGCTCCGACCGGCCCCGCACCGCTCTTTCTTGGCTCATTCGAAATTACTGTCTTTCGCTCTGACATGCCTTACCTAGGGTTAGGTTAGTATGCTTGCACGTTTGTACTTTAACTTTTTTTGGCTCGGCTTCTTTCGACGCCGATGCCGGCGACGCAGCACTCTCTCGCCCGCCAGCCACCGAGAAAAGGGTGCGCTCCGACCGGCCCCGCACCGCTCTTTCTTGGCTCATTCGAAATTACTGTCTTTCGCTCTGACATGCCTTACCTAGGGTTAGGTTAGTATGCTTGCACGTTTGTACTTAAACTTTTTTCGGCTCGGCTTCTTTCGACGCCGATGCCGGCGACGCAGCACTCTCTCGCCCGCCAGCCACCGAGAAAAGGGTGCGCTCCGACCGGCCCCGCACCGCTCTTTCTTGGCTCATTCGAAATTACTGTCTTTCGCTCTGACATGTCTTACCTAGGGTTAGGTTAGTATGCTTGCACGTTTGTACTTTAACTTTTTTCGGCTCGGCTTCTTTCGACGCCGATGCCGGCGACGCAGCACTCTCTCGCCCGCCAGCCACCGAGAAAAGGGTGCGCTCCGACCGGCCCCGCACCGCTCTTTCTTGGCTCATTCGAGTTTACTGTCTTTCGCTCTGACATGCCTTACCTAGGGTTAGGTTAGTATGCTTGCACGTTTGTACTTTAACTTTTTTTGGCTCGGCTTCTTTCGAC
>NW_027556462.1:27500-32500 GCF_964204865.1 Styela clava
TCTTAATCATTACCTCGTGCTCCGAAAACAACAAAATAGAACCGAGGTCCTATTCCATTATTCCATGCAACACTATGCAGGCGAACAGCCTGCTTTGAACACTCTAATTTTTTCAAAGTAAACTTATCGGCCACCGCCGACACTCAGTCAAGAGCACCGACGGAGAACCGAAGGTGAGGCGAACGCAACCAGTGACACGCCTTGCGACGGACCGGCGGCGCTCGCCCAAAATCCAACTACGAGCTTTTCAACCGCAACAACTTTAGCATACACTGTTGGAGCTGGAATTACCGCGGCTGCTGGCACCAGACTTGCCCTCCAATGGATACTCGTTAAGAGTTTTAGGATGTACTCATTCCAATTACAGGGCCTCGTTAGAGTCCTGTATTGTTATTTTTCGTCACTACCTCCCCGTGTCGGGAATGGGTAATTTGCGCGCCTGCTGCCTTCCTTGGATGTGGTAGCCGTTTCTCAGGCTCCCTCTCCGGAATCGAACCCTGATTCCCCGTTACCCGTTATCACAAAGGTAGGCACGTAGCGTACCTTCGACAGTTGATAGGGCAGACACTTGAATGATACGTCGTCGGTGCAGAGACCGTACGATCCGCGTGGTTATCCAGAGTCATCAAACGTCACAGGACGAACCCGGTCGGTTTTGATCTGATAAAAGCGCGCCTCCCGAAGTCGGCGCTTAATGCATGTATTAGCTCTAGAATTACCACAGTTATCCACTTCGCTTACGAGACCAAATAAACCAAGACTGATTTAATGAGCCATTCGCAGTTTCGCTTTACGAGAACTCGTACTTGCACCTGCATGGCTTAATCTTTGAGACAAGCATATCACTACTGGCAGGATCAACCAGATAGCTGCGACAGCTGCGCTCGGCCCTTGCTGGGCCGCCCGGCGCGTGCTCGTCGCATTCGTTTAAGACCGAGGCGATCGCCTGCGGCCGTACTCAGCTTCGACAGTCGCTGGCCGCGACGTCCACGCTCTCGCCGGCAGTGCCAGGCGGAGCGATTTGCGTTTTTTCTTTGCTCGCCCTCTCTCGGGCTCGATCCATTCAGTTTCGCACAAACAAGAGCTCTGCCGGCCGCCTGCAGCGGTGCCTAAAACCCGGGCATAACAATGCGACCGTTCTGCTAGGCCGACAAGCGCTCAAGCCAGACGCTCGATCGAACGCCCCCTACATATTAGTCGAGACAACGGCTCGCTCATTAGCATCGCGTTTGTACTTTAACTTTTTTTGGCTCGGCTTCTTTCGACGCCGATGCCGGCGACGCAGCACTCTCTCGCCCGCCAGCCACCGAGAAAAGGGTGCGCTCCGACCGGCCCCGCACCGCTCTTTCTTGGCTCATTCGAAATTACTGTCTTTCGCTCTGACATGCCTTACCTAGGGTTAGGTTAGTATGCTTGCACGTTTGTACTTTAACTTTTTTTGGCTCGGCTTCTTTCGACGCCGATGCCGGCGACGCAGCACTCTCTCGCCCGCCAGCCACCGAGAAAAGGGTGCGCTCCGACCGGCCCCGCACCGCTCTTTCTTGGCTCATTCGAAATTACTGTCTTTCGCTCTGACATGCCTTACCTAGGGTTAGGTTAGTATGCTTGCACGTTTGTACTTAAACTTTTTCGGCTCGGC
Source organism: Styela clava (assembly GCF_964204865.1). NCBI lineage: Eukaryota > Metazoa > Chordata > Ascidiacea > Stolidobranchia > Styelidae > Styela > Styela clava. The sequence goes on from NW_027556462.1 coordinate 29,140, forward strand.
TTCTTTCGACGCCGATGCCGGCGACGCAGCACTCTCTCGCCCGCCAGCCACCGAGAAAAGGGTGCGCTCCGACCGGCCCCGCACCGCTCTTTCTTGGCTCATTCGAAATTACTGTCTTTCGCTCTGACATGTCTTACCTAGGGTTAGGTTAGTATGCTTGCACGTTTGTACTTTAACTTTTTTCGGCTCGGCTTCTTTCGACGCCGATGCCGGCGACGCAGCACTCTCTCGCCCGCCAGCCACCGAGAAAAGGGTGCGCTCCGACCGGCCCCGCACCGCTCTTTCTTGGCTCATTCGAGTTTACTGTCTTTCGCTCTGACATGCCTTACCTAGGGTTAGGTTAGTATGCTTGCACGTTTGTACTTTAACTTTTTTTGGCTCGGCTTCTTTCGACGCCGATGCCGGCGACGCAGCACTCTCTCGCCCGCCAGCCACCGAGAAAAGGGTGCGCTCCGACCGGCCCCGCACCGCTCTTTCTTGGCTCATTCGAAATTACTGTCTTTCGCTCTGACATGCCTTACCTAGGGTTAGGTTAGTATGCTTGCACGTTTGTACTTTAACTTTTTTTGGCTCGGCTTCTTTCGACGCCGATGCCGGCGACGCAGCACTCTCTCGCCCGCCAGCCACCGAGAAAAGGGTGCGCTCCGACCGGCCCCGCACCGCTCTTTCTTGGCTCATTCGAAATTACTGTCTTTCGCTCTGACATGCCTTACCTAGGGTTAGGTTAGTATGCTTGCACGTTTGTACTTAAACTTTTTTCGGCTCGGCTTCTTTCGACGCCGATGCCGGCGACGCAGCACTCTCTCGCCCGCCAGCCACCGAGAAAAGGGTGCGCTCCGACCGGCCCCGCACCGCTCTTTCTTGGCTCATTCGAAATTACTGTCTTTCGCTCTGACATGTCTTACCTAGGGTTAGGTTAGTATGCTTGCACGTTTGTACTTTAACTTTTTTCGGCTCGGCTTCTTTCGACGCCGATGCCGGCGACGCAGCACTCTCTCGCCCGCCAGCCACCGAGAAAAGGGTGCGCTCCGACCGGCCCCGCACCGCTCTTTCTTGGCTCATTCGAGTTTACTGTCTTTCGCTCTGACATGCCTTACCTAGGGTTAGGTTAGTATGCTTGCACGTTTGTACTTTAACTTTTTTTGGCTCGGCTTCTTTCGACGCCGATGCCGGCGACGCAGCACTCTCTCGCCCGCCAGCCACCGAGAAAAGGGTGCGCTCCGACCGGCCCCGCACCGCTCTTTCTTGGCTCATTCGAAATTACTGTCTTTCGCTCTGACATGCCTTACCTAGGGTTAGGTTAGTATGCTTGCACGTTTGTACTTTAACTTTTTTTGGCTCGGCTTCTTTCGACGCCGATGCCGGCGACGCAGCACTCTCTCGCCCGCCAGCCACCGAGAAAAGGGTGCGCTCCGACCGGCCCCGCACCGCTCTTTCTTGGCTCATTCGAAATTACTGTCTTTCGCTCTGACATGCCTTACCTAGGGTTAGGTTAGTATGCTTGCACGTTTGTACTTTAACTTTTTTTGGCTCGGCTTCTTTCGACGCCGATGCCGGCGACGCAGCACTCTCTCGCCCGCCAGCCACCGAGAAAAGGGTGCGCTCCGACCGGCCCCGCACCGCTCTTTCTTGGCTCATTCGAAATTACTGTCTTTCGCTCTGACATGCCTTACCTAGGGTTAGGTTAGTATGCTTGCACGTTTGTACTTAAACTTTTTTCGGCTCGGCTTCTTTCGACGCCGATGCCGGCGACGCAGCACTCTCTCGCCCGCCAGCCACCGAGAAAAGGGTGCGCTCCGACCGGCCCCGCACCGCTCTTTCTTGGCTCATTCGAAATTACTGTCTTTCGCTCTGACATGTCTTACCTAGGGTTAGGTTAGTATGCTTGCACGTTTGTACTTTAACTTTTTTCGGCTCGGCTTCTTTCGACGCCGATGCCGGCGACGCAGCACTCTCTCGCCCGCCAGCCACCGAGAAAAGGGTGCGCTCCGACCGGCCCCGCACCGCTCTTTCTTGGCTCATTCGAGTTTACTGTCTTTCGCTCTGACATGCCTTACCTAGGGTTAGGTTAGTATGCTTGCACGTTTGTACTTTAACTTTTTTTGGCTCGGCTTCTTTCGACGCCGATGCCGGCGACGCAGCACTCTCTCGCCCGCCAGCCACCGAGAAAAGGGTGCGCTCCGACCGGCCCGCACCGCTCTTTCTTGGCTCATTCGAAATTACTGTCTTTCGCTCTGACATGCCTTACCTAGGGTTAGGTTAGTATGCTTGCACGTTTGTACTTTAACTTTTTCGGCTCGGCTTCTTTCGACGCCGATGCCGGCGACGCAGCACTCTCTCGCCCGCCAGCCACCGAGAAAAGGGTGCGCTCCGACCGGCCCCGCACCGCTCTTTCTTGGCTCATTCGAAATTACTGTCTTTCGCTCTGACATGCCTTACCTAGGGTTAGGTTAGTATGCTTGCACGTTTGTACTTTAACTTTTTTTGGCTCGGCTTCTTTCGACGCCGATGCCGGCGACGCAGCACTCTCTCGCCCGCCAGCCACCGAGAAAAGGGTGCGCTCCGACCGGCCCCGCACCGCTCTTTCTTGGCTCATTCGAAATTACTGTCTTTCGCTCTGACATGCCTTACCTAGGGTTAGGTTAGTATGCTTGCACGTTTGTACTTAAACTTTTTTCGGCTCGGCTTCTTTCGACGCCGATGCCGGCGACGCAGCACTCTCTCGCCCGCCAGCCACCGAGAAAAGGGTGCGCTCCGACCGGCCCCGCACCGCTCTTTCTTGGCTCATTCGAAATTACTGTCTTTCGCTCTGACATGTCTTACCTAGGGTTAGGTTAGTATGCTTGCACGTTTGTACTTTAACTTTTTTCGGCTCGGCTTCTTTCGACGCCGATGCCGGCGACGCAGCACTCTCTCGCCCGCCAGCCACCGAGAAAAGGGTGCGCTCCGACCGGCCCCGCACCGCTCTTTCTTGGCTCATTCGAGTTTACTGTCTTTCGCTCTGACATGCCTTACCTAGGGTTAGGTTAGTATGCTTGCACGTTTGTACTTTAACTTTTTTTGGCTCGGCTTCTTTCGACGCCGATGCCGGCGACGCAGCACTCTCTCGCCCGCCAGCCACCGAGAAAAGGGTGCGCTCCGACCGGCCCCGCACCGCTCTTTCTTGGCTCATTCGAAATTACTGTCTTTCGCTCTGACATGCCTTACCTAGGGTTAGGTTAGTATGCTTGCACGTTTGTACTTTAACTTTTTTCGGCTCGGCTTCTTTCGACGCCGATGCCGGCGACGCAGCACTCTCTCGCCCGCCAGCCACCGAGAAAAGGGTGCGCTCCGACCGGCCCCGCACCGCTCTTTCTTGGCT
>NW_027556463.1:0-15398 GCF_964204865.1 Styela clava
TTTTTTTAAGCGTTTCAGCAGAGTTATTGGTGTTTTTGACGGTTTTTCACTGTTTTTAAGCGTTTTAGCAGGGTTATTGGTGTTTTTTGACGGGTTTTCACTGTTTTTAAGCGTTTTAGCAGGGTTATTGGTGTTTTTGACGGTTTTTCACTGTTTTAAGCGTTTTAGCAGAGTTATTGGTGTTTTTTGACGGTTTTCACTGTTTTAAGCGTTTTAGCAGGGTTATTGGTGTTTTTTGACGGTTTTTCACTGTTTTTAAGCGTTTTAGCAGGGTTATTGGTGTTTTTTGACGGTTTTTCATTGTTTTTAAGCGTTTTAGCAGGGTTATTGGTGTTTTTGACGGTTTTTCACTGTTTTTAAGCGTTTTAGCAGGGTTATTGGTGTTTTTGGACGGTTTTTCACTGTTTTTAAGCGTTTTAGCAGGGTTATTGGTGTTTTTTGACGGTTTTTCACTGTTTTTAAGCGTTTTAGCAGGGTTATTGGTGTTTTTTGGACGGTTTTTCACTGTTTTTAAGCGTTTTAGCAGGGTTATTGGTGTTTTTTGACGGTTTTTCACTGTTTTTAAGCGTTTTAGCAGGGTTATTGGTGTTTTTTGACGGTTTTACACTGTTTTTAAGCGATTTAGCAGGGTTATTGGTGTTTTTTGACGGTTTTTCACTGTTTTTAAGCGTTTTAGCAGGGTTATTGGTGTTTTTTGACGGTTTTTCACTGTTTTTAAGCGTTTTAGCAGGGTTATTGGTGTTTTTTGATGGTTTTTCACTGTTTTTAAGCGTTTTAGCAGGGTTATTGGTGTTTTTTGACGGTTTTTCACTGTTTTTAAGCGTTTTAGCAGGGTTATTGGTGTTTTTGACGGTTTTTCATTGTTTTTAAGCGTTTTAGCAGGGTTATTGGTGTTTTTGACGGATTTTCACTGTTTTTAAGCGTTTTAGCAGGGTTATTGGTGTTTTTTGACGGTTTTTCACTGTTTTTAAGCGTTTTAGCAGGGTTATTGGTGTTTTTTGACGGTTTTTCACTGTTTTTAAGCGTTTTAGCAGGGTTATTGGTGTTTTTTGACGGTTTTTCACTGTTTTTAAGCGTTTTAGCAGGGTTATTGGTGTTTTTTGACGGTTTTTCACTGTTTTTAAGCGTTTTAGCAGAGTTATTGGTGTTTTTTGACGGTTTTTCACTGTTTTTAAGCGTTTTAGCAGGGTTATTGGTGTTTTTTGACGGTTTTTCATTGTTTTTAAGCGTTTTAGCAGGGTTATTGGTGTTTTTGGACGGGTTTTCACTGTTTTTAAGCGTTTTAGCAGGGTTATTGGTGTTTTTGGACGGTTTTTCACTGTTTTTAAGCGTTTTAGCAGGGTTATTGGTGTTTTTTGACGGTTTTTCACTGTTTTTAAGCGTTTTAGCAGGGTTATTGGTGTTTTTTGACGGTTTTTCACTGTTTTTAAGCGTTTTAGCAGGGTTATTGGTGTTTTTCGACGGTTTTTCACTGTTTTTAAGCGTTTTATCGGGGTTATTGGTGTTTTTTGACGGTTTTACACTGTTTTTAAGCGTTTTAGCAGGGTTATTGGTGTTTTTTGACGGTTTTTCACTGTTTTTAAGCGTTTTAGCAGGGTTATTGGTGTTTTTTGACGGTTTTTCATTGTTTTTAAGCGTTTTAGCAGGGTTATTGGTGTTTTTGGACGGATTTTCACTGTTTTTAAGCGTTTTAGCAGGGTTATTGGTGTTTTTTGACGGTTTTTCACTGTTTTTAAGCGTTTTAGCAGGGTTATTGGTGTTTTTTGACGGTTTTTCACTGTTTTTAAGCGTTTTAGCAGGGTTATTGGTGTTTTTTGACGGTTTTTCACTGTTTTTAAGCGTTTTAGCAGGGTTATTGGTGTTTTTTGACGGTTTTTCACTGTTTTTAAGCGTTTTAGCAGAGTTATTGGTGTTTTTTGACGGTTTTTCACTGTTTTTAAGCGTTTTAGCAGGGTTATTGGTGTTTTTTGACGGTTTTTCATTGTTTTTAAGCGTTTTAGCAGGGTTATTGGTGTTTTTGGACGGGTTTTCACTGTTTTTAAGCGTTTTAGCAGGGTTATTGGTGTTTTTGGACGGTTTTTCACTGTTTTTAAGCGTTTTAGCAGGGTTATTGGTGTTTTTTGACGGTTTTTCACTGTTTTTAAGCGTTTTAGCAGGGTTATTGGTGTTTTTTGACGGTTTTTCACTGTTTTTAAGCGTTTTAGCAGGGTTATTGGTGTTTTTCGACGGTTTTTCACTGTTTTTAAGCGTTTTATCGGGGTTATTGGTGTTTTTTGACGGTTTTACACTGTTTTTAAGCGTTTTAGCAGGGTTATTGGTGTTTTTTGACGGTTTTTCACTGTTTTTAAGCGTTTTAGCAGGGTTATTGGTGTTTTTTGACGGTTTTTCACTGTTTTTAAGCGTTTTAGCAGGGTTATTGGTGTTTTTTGACGGTTTTTCACTGTTTTTAAGCGTTTTAGCAGGGTTATTGGTGTTTTTTGACGGCTTTTCACTGTTTTTAAGCGTTTTAGCAGGGTTATTGGTGTTTTTTGACGGTTTTTCATTGTTTTTAAGCGTTTTAGCAGGGTTATTGGTGTTTTTTGACGGTTTTTCACTGTTTTTAAGCGTTTTAGCAGGGTTATTGGTGTTTTTTGACGGCTTTTCACTGTTTTTAAGCGTTTTAGCAGGGTTATTGGTGTTTTTTGACGGTTTTACACTGTTTTTAAGCGATTTAGCAGGGTTATTGGTGTTTTTTGACGGTTTTTCACTGTTTTTAAGCGTTTTAGCAGGGTTATTGGTGTTTTTTGACGGTTTTTCACTGTTTTTAAGCGTTTTAGCAGGGTTATTGGTGTTTTTTGACGGTTTTTCACTGTTTTTAAGCGTTTTAGCAGGGTTATTGGTGTTTTTTGACGGTTTTTCACTGTTTTTAAGCGTTTTAGCAGGGTTATTGGTGTTTTTTGACGGTTTTTCACTGTTTTTAAGCGTTTTAGCAGGGTTATTGGTGTTTTTTGACGGTTTTTCACTGTTTTTAAGCGTTTTAGCAGGGTTATTGGTGTTTTTTGACGGTTTTTCACTGTTTTTAAGCGTTTTAGCAGGGTTATTGGTGTTTTTTGACGGTTTTTCACTGTTTTCAAGCGTTTTAGCAGAGTTATTGGTGTTTTTTGACGGTTTTTCACTGTTTTTAAGCGTTTTAGCAGGGTTATTAGTGTTTTTTGACGGTTTTTCACTGTTTTTAAGCGTTTTAGAAGGGTTATTGGTGTTTTTTGACGGTTTTTCACTGTTTTTAAGCGTTTTAGCAGGGTTATTGGTGTTTTTTTACGGTTTTTCACTGTTTTTAAGCGTTTTAGCAGGGTTATTGGTGTTTTTTGACGGTTTTTCACTGTTTTTAAGCGTTTTAGCAGGGTTATTGGTGTTTTTTGACGGTTTTTCACTGTTTTTAAGCGTTTTAGCAGGGTTATTGGTGTTTTTTGACGATTTTTCACTGTTTTTAAGCGTTTTAGCAGGGTTATTGGTGTTTTTTGACGGTTTTTCACTGTTTTTAAGCGTTTTAGCAGGGTTATTGGTGTTTTTTGACGGTTTTTCACTGTTTTTAAGCGTTTTAGCAGGGTTATTGGTGTTTTTTGACGGTTTTTCACTGTTTTTAAGCGTTTTAGCAGGGTTATTGGTGTTTTTTGACGGTTTTTCACTGTTTTTAAGCGTTTTAGCAGGGTTATTGGTGTTTTTTGACGGTTTTTCACTGTTTTCAAGCGTTTTAGCAGAGTTATTGGTGTTTTTTGACGGTTTTTCACTGTTTTTAAGCGTTTTAGCAGGGTTATTAGTGTTTTTTGACGGTTTTTCACTGTTTTTAAGCGTTTTAGCAGGGTTATTGGTGTTTTTTGACGGTTTTTCACTGTTTTTAAGCGTTTTAGCAGGGTTATTGGTGTTTTTTGACGATTTTTCACTGTTTTTAAGCGTTTTAGCAGGGTTATTGGTGTTTTTTGACGGTTTTTCACTGTTTTTAAGCGTTTTAGCAGGGTTATTGGTGTTTTTTGACGGTTTTTCACTGTTTTTAAGCGTTTTAGCAGGGTTATTGGTGTTTTTTGACGGTTTTTCACTGTTTTTAAGCGTTTTAGCAGGGTTATTGGTGTTTTTTGACGGTTTTTCACTGTTTTTAAGCGTTTTAGCAGGGTTATTGGTGTTTTTTGACGGTTTATCACTGTTTTCAAGCGTTTTAGCAGAGTTATTGGTGTTTTTTGACGGTTTTTCACTGTTTTTAAGCGTTTTAGCAGGGTTATTAGTGTTTTTTGACGGTTTTTCACTGTTTTTAAGCGTTTTAGAAGGGTTATTGGTGTTTTTTGACGGTTTTTCACTGTTTTTAAGCGTTTTAGCAGGGTTATTGGTGTTTTTTTACGGTTTTTCACTGTTTTTAAGCGTTTTAGCAGGGTTATTGGTGTTTTTTGACGGTTTTTCACTGTTTTTAAGCGTTTTAGCAGGGTTATTGGTGTTTTTTGACGGTTTTTCACTGTTTTTAAGCGTTTTAGCAGGGTTATTGGTGTTTTTTGACGATTTTTCACTGTTTTTAAGCGTTTTAGAAGGGTTATTGGTGTTTTTTGACGGTTTTTCACTGTTTTTAAGCGTTTCAGCAGAGTTATTGGTGTTTTTTGACGGTTTTTCACTGTTTTTAAGCGTTTTAGCAGGGTTATTGGTGTTTTTTGACGGGTTTTCACTGTTTTTAAGCGTTTTAGCAGGGTTATTGGTGTTTTTTGACGGTTTTTCACTGTTTTTAAGCGTTTTAGCAGGGTTATTGGTGTTTTTTGACGGTTTTTCATTGTTTTTAAGCGTTTTATCAGGGTTATTGGTGTTTTTTGACGGTTTTACACTGTTTTTAAGCGATTTAGCAGGGTTATTAGTGTTTTTTGACGGTTTTTCACTGTTTTTAAGCGTTTTAGCAGGGTTATTGGTGTTTTTTGACGGTTTTTCACTGTTTTTAAGCGTTTTAGCAGGGTTATTGGTGTTTTTTGACGGTTTTTCACTGTTTTCAAGCGTTTTAGCAGAGTTATTGGTGTTTTTTGACGGTTTTTCACTGTTTTTAAGCGTTTTAGCAGGGTTATTAGTGTTTTTTGACGGTTTTTCACTGTTTTTAAGCGTTTTAGAAGGGTTATTGGTGTTTTTTGACGGTTTTTCACTGTTTTTAAGCGTTTTAGCAGGGTTATTGGTGTTTTTTTACGGCTTTTCACTGTTTTTAAGCGTTTTAGCAGGGTTATTGGTGTTTTTTGACGGTTTTTCACTGTTTTTAAGCGTTTTAGCAGGGTTATTGGTGTTTTTTGACGGTTTTTCACTGTTTTTAAACGTTTTAGCAGGGTTATTGGTGTTTTTTGACGATTTTTCACTGTTTTTAAGCGTTTTAGCAGGGTTATTGGTGTTTTTTGACGGTTTTTCACTGTTTTTAAGCGTTTTAGCAGGGTTATTGGTGTTTTTTGACGGTTTTTCACTGTTTTTAAGCGTTTTAGCAGGGTTATTGGTGTTTTTTGACGGTTTTTCACTGTTTTTAAGCGTTTTAGCAGGGTTATTGGTGTTTTTTGACGGTTTTTCACTGTTTTTAAGCGTTTTAGCAGGGTTATTGGTGTTTTTTGACGGTTTTTCACTGTTTTCAAGCGTTTTAGCAGAGTTATTGGTGTTTTTTGACGGTTTTTCACTGTTTTTAAGCGTTTTAGCAGGGTTATTAGTGTTTTTTGACGGTTTTTCACTGTTTTTAAGCGTTTTAGCAGGGTTATTGGTGTTTTTTGACGGTTTTTCACTGTTTTTAAGCGTTTTAGCAGGGTTATTGGTGTTTTTTGACGATTTTTCACTGTTTTTAAGCGTTTTAGCAGGGTTATTGGTGTTTTTTGACGGTTTTTCACTGTTTTTAAGCGTTTTAGCAGGGTTATTGGTGTTTTTTGACGGTTTTTCACTGTTTTTAAGCGTTTTAGCAGGGTTATTGGTGTTTTTTGACGGTTTTTCACTGTTTTTAAGCGTTTTAGCAGGGTTATTGGTGTTTTTTGACGGTTTTTCACTGTTTTTAAGCGTTTTAGCAGGGTTATTGGTGTTTTTTGACGGTTTTTCACTGTTTTCAAGCGTTTTAGCAGAGTTATTGGTGTTTTTTGACGGTTTTTCACTGTTTTTAAGCGTTTTAGCAGGGTTATTAGTGTTTTTTGACGGTTTTTCACTGTTTTTAAGCGTTTTAGAAGGGTTATTGGTGTTTTTTGACGGTTTTTCACTGTTTTTAAGCGTTTTAGCAGGGTTATTGGTGTTTTTTTACGGTTTTTCACTGTTTTTAAGCGTTTTAGCAGGGTTATTGGTGTTTTTTGGCGGTTTTTCACTGTTTTTAAGCGTTTTAGCAGGGTTATTGGTGTTTTTTGACGGTTTTTCACTGTTTTTAAGCGTTTTAGCAGGGTTATTGGTGTTTTTTGACGGCTTTTCACTGTTTTTAAGCGTTTTAGCAGGGTTATTGGTGTTTTTTGACGGTTTTTCATTGTTTTTAAGCGTTTTAGCAGGGTTATTGGTGTTTTTTGACGGTTTTTCACTGTTTTTAAGCGTTTTAGCAGGGTTATTGGTGTTTTTTGACGGCTTTTCACTGTTTTTAAGCGTTTTAGCAGGGTTATTGGTGTTTTTTGACGGTTTTACACTGTTTTTAAGCGATTTAGCAGGGTTATTGGTGTTTTTTGACGGTTTTTCACTGTTTTTAAGCGTTTTAGCAGGGTTATTGGTGTTTTTTGACGGTTTTTCACTGTTTTTAAGCGTTTTAGCAGGGTTATTGGTGTTTTTTGACGGTTTTTCACTGTTTTTAAGCGTTTTAGCAGGGTTATTGGTGTTTTTTGACGGTTTTTCACTGTTTTTAAGCGTTTTAGCAGGGTTATTGGTGTTTTTTGACGGTTTTTCACTGTTTTTAAGCGTTTTAGCAGGGTTATTGGTGTTTTTTGACGGTTTTTCACTGTTTTTAAGCGTTTTAGCAGGGTTATTGGTGTTTTTTGACGGTTTTTCACTGTTTTTAAGCGTTTTAGCAGGGTTATTGGTGTTTTTTGACGGTTTTTCACTGTTTTCAAGCGTTTTAGCAGAGTTATTGGTGTTTTTTGACGGTTTTTCACTGTTTTTAAGCGTTTTAGCAGGGTTATTAGTGTTTTTTGACGGTTTTTCACTGTTTTTAAGCGTTTTAGAAGGGTTATTGGTGTTTTTTGACGGTTTTTCACTGTTTTTAAGCGTTTTAGCAGGGTTATTGGTGTTTTTTTACGGTTTTTCACTGTTTTTAAGCGTTTTAGCAGGGTTATTGGTGTTTTTTGACGGTTTTTCACTGTTTTTAAGCGTTTTAGCAGGGTTATTGGTGTTTTTTGACGGTTTTTCACTGTTTTTAAGCGTTTTAGCAGGGTTATTGGTGTTTTTTGACGATTTTTCACTGTTTTTAAGCGTTTTAGCAGGGTTATTGGTGTTTTTTGACGGTTTTTCACTGTTTTTAAGCGTTTTAGCAGGGTTATTGGTGTTTTTTGACGGTTTTTCACTGTTTTTAAGCGTTTTAGCAGGGTTATTGGTGTTTTTTGACGGTTTTTCACTGTTTTTAAGCGTTTTAGCAGGGTTATTGGTGTTTTTTGACGGTTTTTCACTGTTTTTAAGCGTTTTAGCAGGGTTATTGGTGTTTTTTGACGGTTTTTCACTGTTTTCAAGCGTTTTAGCAGAGTTATTGGTGTTTTTTGACGGTTTTTCACTGTTTTTAAGCGTTTTAGCAGGGTTATTAGTGTTTTTTGACGGTTTTTCACTGTTTTTAAGCGTTTTAGCAGGGTTATTGGTGTTTTTTGACGGTTTTTCACTGTTTTTAAGCGTTTTAGCAGGGTTATTGGTGTTTTTTGACGATTTTTCACTGTTTTTAAGCGTTTTAGCAGGGTTATTGGTGTTTTTTGACGGTTTTTCACTGTTTTTAAGCGTTTTAGCAGGGTTATTGGTGTTTTTTGACGGTTTTTCACTGTTTTTAAGCGTTTTAGCAGGGTTATTGGTGTTTTTTGACGGTTTTTCACTGTTTTTAAGCGTTTTAGCAGGGTTATTGGTGTTTTTTGACGGTTTTTCACTGTTTTTAAGCGTTTTAGCAGGGTTATTGGTGTTTTTTGACGGTTTTTCACTGTTTTCAAGCGTTTTAGCAGAGTTATTGGTGTTTTTTGACGGTTTTTCACTGTTTTTAAGCGTTTTAGCAGGGTTATTAGTGTTTTTTGACGGTTTTTCACTGTTTTTAAGCGTTTTAGAAGGGTTATTGGTGTTTTTTGACGGTTTTTCACTGTTTTTAAGCGTTTTAGCAGGGTTATTGGTGTTTTTTTACGGTTTTTCACTGTTTTTAAGCGTTTTAGCAGGGTTATTGGTGTTTTTTGACGGTTTTTCACTGTTTTTAAGCGTTTTAGCAGGGTTATTGGTGTTTTTTGACGGTTTTTCACTGTTTTTAAGCGTTTTAGCAGGGTTATTGGTGTTTTTTGACGATTTTTCACTGTTTTTAAGCGTTTTAGAAGGGTTATTGGTGTTTTTTGACGGTTTTTCACTGTTTTTAAGCGTTTCAGCAGAGTTATTGGTGTTTTTTGACGGTTTTTCACTGTTTTTAAGCGTTTTAGCAGGGTTATTGGTGTTTTTTGACGGGTTTTCACTGTTTTTAAGCGTTTTAGCAGGGTTATTGGTGTTTTTTGACGGTTTTTCACTGTTTTTAAGCGTTTTAGCAGGGTTATTGGTGTTTTTTGACGGTTTTTCATTGTTTTTAAGCGTTTTATCAGGGTTATTGGTGTTTTTTGACGGTTTTACACTGTTTTTAAGCGATTTAGCAGGGTTATTAGTGTTTTTTGACGGTTTTTCACTGTTTTTAAGCGTTTTAGCAGGGTTATTGGTGTTTTTTGACGGTTTTTCACTGTTTTTAAGCGTTTTAGCAGGGTTATTGGTGTTTTTTGACGGTTTTTCACTGTTTTTAAGCGTTTTAGCAGGGTTATTGGTGTTTTTTGACGGTTTTTCACTGTTTTTAAGCGTTTTAGCAGGGTTATTGGTGTTTTTTGACTGTTTTTCACTGTTTTTAAGCGTTTTAGCAGGGTTATTGGTGTTTTTTGACGGTTTTTCACTGTTTTTAAGCGTTTTAGCAGGGTTATTGGTGTTTTTTGACGGTTTTTCATTGTTTTTAAGCGTTTTAGCAGGGTTATTGGTGTTTTTGGACGGGTTTTCACTGTTTTTAAGCGTTTTAGCAGGGTTATTGGTGTTTTTTGACGGTTTTTCACTGTTTTTAAGCGTTTTAGCAGGGTTATTGGTGTTTTTTGACGGTTTTTCACTGTTTTTAAGCGTTTTAGCAGGGTTATTGGTATTTTTTGACGGTTTTTCACTGTTTTTAGGCGTTTTAGCAGGGTTATTGGTGTTTTTCGACGGTTTTTCACTGTTTTTAAGCGTTTTATCAGGGTTATTGGTGTTTTTTGACGGTTTTACACTGTTTTTAAGCGTTTTAGCAGGGTTATTGGTGTTTTTTGACGGTTTTTCACTGTTTTTAAGCGTTTTAGCAGGGTTATTGGTGTTTTTTGACGGTTTTTCACTGTTTTTAAGCGTTTTAGCAGGGTTATTGGTGTTTTTTGACGGTTTTTCACTGTTTTTAAGCGTTTTAGCAGGGTTATCGGTGTTTTTTGACGGCTTTTCACTGTTTTTAAGCGTTTTAGCAGGGTTATTGGTGTTTTTTGACGGTTTTTCATTGTTTTTAAGCGTTTTAGCAGGGTTATTGGTGTTTTTTGACGGTTTTTCACTGTTTTTAAGCGTTTTAGCAGGGTTATTGGTGTTTTTTGACGGCTTTTCACTGTTTTTAAGCGTTTTAGCAGGGTTATTGGTGTTTTTTTTTGACGGTTTTTCACTGTTTTTAAGCGTTTTAGCAGGGTTATTGGTGTTTTTTGACGGTTTTTCACTGTTTTTAAGCGTTTTATCTGGGTTATTGGTGTTTTTTGACGGTTTTACACTGTTTTTAAGCGATTTAGCAGGGTTATTGGTGTTTTTTGACGGTTTTTCACTGTTTTTAAGCGTTTTAGCAGGGTTATTGGTGTTTTTTGACGGTTTTTCACTGTTTTAAGCGTTTTAGAAGGGTTATTGGTGTTTTTTGACGGTTTTTCACTGTTTTTAAGCGTTTTAGCAGGGTTATTGGTGTTTTTTGACGGTTTTTCACTGTTTTTAAGCGTTTTAGCAGGGTTATTGGTGTTTTTTGACGGTTTTTCACTGTTTTTAAGCGTTTTAGCAGGGTTATTGGTGTTTTTTGACGGTTTTTCACTGTTTTTAAGCGTTTTAGCAGGGTTATTGGTGTTTTTTGACGGTTTTTCACTGTTTTTAAGCGTTTTAGCAGGGTTATTGGTGTTTTTTGACGGTTTTTCACTGTTTTTAAGCGTTTTAGCAGGGTTATTGGTGTTTTTTGACGGTTTTTCACTGTTTTTAAGCGTTTTAGCAGGGTTATTAGTGTTTTTTGACGGTTTTTCACTGTTTTTAAGCGTTTTAGAAGGGTTATTGGTGTTTTTTGACGGTTTTTCACTGTTTTTAAGCGTTTTAGCAGGGTTATTGGTGTTTTTTTACGGTTTTTCACTGTTTTTAAGCGTTTTAGCAGGGTTATTGGTGTTTTTTGACGGTTTTTCACTGTTTTTAAGCGTTTTAGCAGGGTTATTGGTGTTTTTTGACGGTTTTTCACTGTTTTTAAGCGTTTTAGCAGGGTTATTGGTGTTTTTTGATGATTTTTCACTGTTTTTAAGCGTTTTAGAAGGGTTATTGGTGTTTTTTGACGGTTTTTCACTGTTTTTAAGCGTTTCAGCGGAGTTATTGGTGTTTTTTGACGGTTTTTCACTGTTTTTAAGCGTTTTAGCAGGGTTATTGGTGTTTTTTGACGGTTTTTCACTGTTTTTAAGCGTTTTAGCAGGGTTATTGGTGTTTTTTGACGGTTTTTCACTGTTTTTAAGCGTTTTAGCAGGGTTATTGGTGTTTTTTGACGGTTTTTCATTGTTTTTAAGCGTTTTAGCAGGGTTATTGGTGTTTTTTGACGGTTTTTCACTGTTTTTAAGCGTTTTAGCAGGGTTATTGGTGTTTTTTGACGGTTTTTCACTGTTTTTAAGCGTTTTAGCAGGGTTATTGGTGTTTTTTGACGGTTTTTCACTGTTTTTAAGCGTTTTAGCAGGGTTATTGGTGTTTTTTGACGGTTTTTCACTGTTTTTAAGCGTTTTAGCAGGGTTATTGGTGTTTTTTGACGGTTTTTCATTGTTTTTAAGCGTTTTAGCAGGGTTATTGGTGTTTTTATACGGGTTTTCACTGTTTTTAAGCGTTTTAGCAGGGTTATTGGTGTTTTTTGACGGTTTTTCACTGTTTTCAAGCGTTTTAGCAGAGTTATTGGTGTTTTTTGACGGTTTTTCACTGTTTTTAAGCGTTTTAGCAGGGTTATTAGTGTTTTTTGACGGTTTTTCACTGTTTTTAAGCGTTTTAGAAGGGTTATTGGTGTTTTTTGACGGTTTTTCACTGTTTTTAAGCGTTTTAGCAGGGTTATTGGTGTTTTTTTACGGTTTTTCACTGTTTTTAAGCGTTTTAGCAGGGTTATTGGTGTTTTTTGACGGTTTTTCACTGTTTTTAAGCGTTTTAGTAGGGTTATTGGTGTTTTTTGACGGTTTTTCACTGTTTTAAGCGTTTTAGCAGGGTTATTGGTGTTTTTTGACGATTTTTCACTGTTTTTAAGCGTTTCAGCAGAGTTATTGGTGTTTTTTGACGGTTTTTCACTGTTTTTAAGCGTTTTAGCAGGGTTATTGGTGTTTTTTGACGGGTTTTCACTGTTTTTAAGCGTTTTAGCAGGGTTATTGGTGTTTTTTGACGGTTTTTCACTGTTTTTAAGCGTTTTAGCAGGGTTATTGGTGTTTTTTGACGGTTTTTCATTGTTTTTAAGCGTTTTAGCAGGGTTATTGGTGTTTTTTGACGGTTTTTCACTGTTTTTAAGCGTTTTAGCAGGGTTATTGGTGTTTTTTGACGGTTTTTCACTGTTTTTAAGCGTTTTAGCAGGGTTATTGGTGTTTTTTGACGGTTTTTCATTGTTTTTAAGCGTTTTAGCAGGGTTATTGGTGTTTTTGGACGGGTTTTCACTGTTTTTAAGCGTTTTAGCAGGGTTATTGGTGTTTTTTGACGGTTTTTCACTGTTTTTAAGCGTTTTAGCAGGGTTATTGGTGTTTTTTGACGGTTTTTCACTGTTTTTAAGCGTTTTAGCAGGGTTATTGGTGTTTTTTGACGGTTTTTCACTGTTTTTGAGCGTTTTAGCAGGGTTATTGGTGTTTTTCGACGGTTTTTCACTGTTTTTAAGCGTTTTATCAGGGTTATTGGTGTTTTTTGACGGTTTTACACTGTTTTTAAGCGTTTTAGCAGGGTTATTGGTGTTTTTTGACGGTTTTTCACTGTTTTTAAGCGTTTTAGCAGGGTTATTGGTGTTTTTTGACGGTTTTTCACTGTTTTTAAGCGTTTTAGCAGGGTTATTGGTGTTTTTTGACGGTTTTTCATTGTTTTTAAGCGTTTTAGCAGGGTTATTGGTGTTTTTGGACGGGTTTTCACTGTTTTTAAGCGTTTTAGCAGGGTTATTGGTGTTTTTTGACGGTTTTTCACTGTTTTTAAGCGTTTTAGCAGGGTTATTGGTGTTTTTTGACGGTTTTTCACTGTTTTTAAGCGTTTTAGCAGGGTTATTGGTGTTTTTTGACGGTTTTTCACTGTTTTTAAGCGTTTTAGCAGGGTTATTGGTGTTTTTTGACGGTTTTTCACTGTTTTTAAGCGTTTTAGCAGGGTTATTGGTGTTTTTTGACGGTTTTTCACTGTTTTTAAGCGTTTTAGCAGGGTTATTGGTGTTTTTTGACGGTTTTTCATTGTTTTTAAGCGTTTTAGCAGGGTTATTGGTGTTTTTGGACGGGTTTTCACTGTTTTTAAGCGTTTTAGCAGGGTTATTGGTGTTTTTTGACGGTTTTTCACTGTTTTTAAGCGTTTTAGCAGGGTTATTGGTGTTTTTTGACGGTTTTTCACTGTTTTTAAGCGTTTTAGCAGGGTTATTGGTGTTTTTTGACGGTTTTTCACTGTTTTTAAGCGTTTTAGCAGGGTTATTGGTGTTTTTTGACGGTTTTTCATTGTTTTTAAGCGTTTTAGCAGGGTTATTGGTGTTTTTGGACGGTTTTTCATTGTTTTTAAGCGTTTTAGCAGGGTTATTGGTGTTTTTTGACGGTTTTTCACTGTTTTTAAGCGTTTTAGCAGGGTTATTGGTGTTTTTTGACGGTTTTTCACTGTTTTTAAGCGTTTTAGCAGGGTTATTGGTGTTTTTTGACGGTTTTTCACTGTTTTTAAGCGTTTTAGCAGGGTTATTGGTGTTTTTTGACGGTTTTTCATTGTTTTTAAGCGTTTTAGCAGGGTTATTGGTGTTTTTATACGGGTTTTCACTGTTTTTAAGCGTTTTAGCAGGGTTATTGGTGTTTTTTGACGGTTTTTCACTGTTTTCAAGCGTTTTAGCAGAGTTATTGGTGTTTTTTGACGGTTTTTCACTGTTTTTAAGCGTTTTAGCAGGGTTATTAGTGTTTTTTGACGGTTTTTCACTGTTTTTAAGCGTTTTAGAAGGGTTATTGGTGTTTTTTGACGGTTTTTCACTGTTTTTAAGCGTTTTAGCAGGGTTATTGGTGTTTTTTTACGGTTTTTCACTGTTTTTAAGCGTTTTAGCAGGGTTATTGGTGTTTTTTGACGGTTTTTCACTGTTTTTAAGCGTTTTAGTAGGGTTATTGGTGTTTTTTGACGGTTTTTCACTGTTTTAAGCGTTTTAGCAGGGTTATTGGTGTTTTTTGACGATTTTTCACTGTTTTTAAGCGTTTTAGAAGGGTTATTGGTGTTTTTTGACGGTTTTTCACTGTTTTTAAGCGTTTCAGCAGAGTTATTGGTGTTTTTTGACGGTTTTTCACTGTTTTTAAGCGTTTTAGCAGGGTTATTGGTGTTTTTTGACGGGTTTTCACTGTTTTTAAGCGTTTTAGCAGGGTTATTGGTGTTTTTTGACGGTTTTTCACTGTTTTTAAGCGTTTTAGCAGGGTTATTGGTGTTTTTTGACGGTTTTTCATTGTTTTTAAGCGTTTTAGCAGGGTTATTGGTGTTTTTGACGGTTTTTCACTGTTTTTAAGCGTTTTAGCAGGGTTATTGGTGTTTTTTGACGGTTTTTCACTGTTTTTAAGCGTTTTAGCAGGGTTATTGGTGTTTTTTGACGGTTTTTCATTGTTTTTAAGCGTTTTAGCAGGGTTATTGGTGTTTTTGGACGGGTTTTCACTGTTTTTAAGCGTTTTAGCAGGGTTATTGGTGTTTTTTGACGGTTTTTCACTGTTTTTAAGCGTTTTAGCAGGGTTATTGGTGTTTTTTGACGGTTTTTCACTGTTTTTAAGCGTTTTAGCAGGGTTATTGGTGTTTTTTGACGGTTTTTCACTGTTTTTAAGCGTTTTAGCAGGGTTATTGGTGTTTTTTGACGGTTTTTCACTGTTTTTAAGCGTTTTAGCAGGGTTATTGGTGTTTTTTGACGGTTTTTCACTGTTTTTAAGCGTTTTAGCAGGGTTATTGGTGTTTTTTGACGGTTTTTCACTGTTTTTAAGCGTTTTAGCAGGGTTATTGGTGTTTTTTGACGGTTTTTCACTGTTTTTAAGCGTTTTAGCAGGGTTATTGGTGTTTTTTGACGGTTTTTCACTGTTTTTAAGCGTTTTAGCAGGGTTATTGGTGTTTTTTGACGGTTTTTCACTGTTTTTAAGCGTTTTAGCAGGGTTATTGGTGTTTTTTGACGGTTTTTCACTGTTTTTAAGCGTTTTAGCAGGGTTATTGGTGTTTTTTGACGGTTTTTCACTGTTTTTAAGCGTTTTAGCAGGGTTATTGGTGTTTTTTGACGGTTTTTCACTGTTTTTAAGCGTTTTAGCAGGGTTATTGGTGTTTTTAAGCGTTTTAGCAGGGTTATTGGTGTTTTTTGACGGTTTTTCACTGTTTTTAAGCGTTTTAGCAGGGTTATTGGTGTTTTTTGACGGTTTTTCACTGTTTTTAAGCGTTTTAGCAGGGTTATTGGTGTTTTTTGACGGTTTTTCACTGTTTTTAAGCGTTTTAGCAGGGTTATTGGTGTTTTTTGACGGTTTTTCACTGTTTTTAAGCGTTTTAGCAGGGTTATTGGTGTTTTTTGACGGTTTTTCACTGTTTTTAAGCGTTTTAGCAGGGTTATTGGTGTTTTTTGACGGTTTTTCACTGTTTTTAAGCGTTTTAGCAGGGTTATTGGTGTTTTTTGACGGTTTTTCACTGTTTTTAAGCGTTTTAGCAGGGTTATTGGTGTTTTTTGACGGTTTTTCACTGTTTTTAAGCGTTTTAGCAGGGTTATTGGTGTTTTTTGACGGTTTTTCACTGTTTTTAAGCGTTTTAGCAGGGTT
>NW_027556464.1:0-42235 GCF_964204865.1 Styela clava
TTAGCAGGGTTATTGGTGTTTTTTGACGGTTTTTCACTGTTTTTAAGCGTTTTAGCAGGGTTATTGGTGTTTTTTGACGGTTTTTCACTGTTTTTAAGCGTTTTAGCAGGGTTATTGGTGTTTTTTGACGGTTTTTCACTGTTTTTAAGCGTTTTAGCAGGGTTATTGGTGTTTTTTGACGGTTTTTCACTGTTTTTAAGCGTTTTAGCAGGGTTATTGGTGTTTTTTGACGGTTTTTCACTGTTTTTAAGCGTTTTAGCAGGGTTATTGGTGTTTTTTGACGGTTTTTCACTGTTTTTAAGCGTTTTAGCAGGGTTATTGGTGTTTTTTGACGGTTTTTCACTGTTTTTAAGCGTTTTAGCAGGGTTATTGGTGTTTTTTGACGGTTTTTCACTGTTTTTAAGCGTTTTAGCAGGGTTATTGGTGTTTTTTGACGGTTTTTCACTGTTTTTAAGCGTTTTAGCAGGGTTATTGGTGTTTTTTGACGGTTTTTCACTGTTTTTAAGCGTTTTAGCAGGGTTATTGGTGTTTTTTGACGGTTTTTCACTGTTTTTAAGCGTTTTAGCAGGGTTATTGGTGTTTTTTGACGGTTTTTCACTGTTTTTAAGCGTTTTAGCAGGGTTATTGGTGTTTTTTGACGGTTTTTCACTGTTTTTAAGCGTTTTAGCAGGGTTATTGGTGTTTTTTGACGGTTTTTCACTGTTTTTAAGCGTTTTAGCAGGGTTATTGGTGTTTTTTGACGGTTTTTCACTGAGGGCAGGGTTATTGGTGTTTTTTGACGGTTTTTCACTGTTTTTAAGCGTTTTAGCAGGGTTATTGGTGTTTTTTGACGGTTTTTCACTGTTTTTAAGCGTTTTAGCAGGGTTATTGGTGTTTTTTGACGGTTTTTCACTGTTTTTAAGCGTTTTAGCAGGGTTATTGGTGTTTTTTGACGGTTTTTCACTGTTTTTAAGCGTTTTAGCAGGGTTATTGGTGTTTTTTGACGGTTTTTCACTGTTTTTAAGCGTTTTAGCAGGGTTATTGGTGTTTTTTGACGGTTTTTCACTGTTTTTAAGCGTTTTAGCAGGGTTATTGGTGTTTTTTGACGGTTTTTCACTGTTTTTAAGCGTTTTAGCAGGGTTATTGGTGTTTTTTGACGGTTTTTCACTGTTTTTAAGCGTTTTAGCAGGGTTATTGGTGTTTTTTGACGGTTTTTCACTGTTTTTAAGCGTTTTAGCAGGGTTATTGGTGTTTTTTGACGGTTTTTCACTGTTTTTAAGCGTTTTAGCAGGGTTATTGGTGTTTTTTGACGGTTTTTCACTGTTTTTAAGCGTTTTAGCAGGGTTATTGGTGTTTTTTGACGGTTTTTCACTGTTTTTAAGCGTTTTAGCAGGGTTATTGGTGTTTTTTGACGGTTTTTCACTGTTTTTAAGCGTTTTAGCAGGGTTATTGGTGTTTTTTGACGGTTTTTCACTGTTTTTAAGCGTTTTAGCAGGGTTATTGGTGTTTTTTGACGGTTTTTCACTGTTTTTAAGCGTTTTAGCAGGGTTATTGGTGTTTTTTGACGGTTTTTCACTGTTTTTAAGCGTTTTAGCAGGGTTATTGGTGTTTTTTGACGGTTTTTCACTGTTTTTAAGCGTTTTAGCAGGGTTATTGGTGTTTTTTGACGGTTTTTCACTGTTTTTAAGCGTTTTAGCAGGGTTATTGGTGTTTTTTGACGGTTTTTCACTGTTTTTAAGCGTTTTAGCAGGGTTATTGGTGTTTTTTGACGGTTTTTCACTGTTTTTAAGCGTTTTAGCAGGGTTATTGGTGTTTTTTGACGGTTTTTCACTGTTTTTAAGCGTTTTAGCAGGGTTATTGGTGTTTTTTGACGGTTTTTCACTGTTTTTAAGCGTTTTAGCAGGGTTATTGGTGTTTTTTGACGGTTTTTCACTGTTTTTAAGCGTTTTAGCAGGGTTATTGGTGTTTTTTGACGGTTTTTCACTGTTTTTAAGCGTTTTAGCAGGGTTATTGGTGTTTTTTGACGGTTTTTCACTGTTTTTAAGCGTTTTAGCAGGGTTATTGGTGTTTTTTGACGGTTTTTCACTGTTTTTAAGCGTTTTAGCAGGGTTATTGGTGTTTTTTGACGGTTTTTCACTGTTTTTAAGCGTTTTAGCAGGGTTATTGGTGTTTTTTGACGGTTTTTCACTGTTTTTAAGCGTTTTAGCAGGGTTATTGGTGTTTTTTGACGGTTTTTCACTGTTTTTAAGCGTTTTAGCAGGGTTATTGGTGTTTTTTGACGGTTTTTCACTGTTTTTAAGCGTTTTAGCAGGGTTATTGGTGTTTTTTGACGGTTTTTCACTGTTTTTAAGCGTTTTAGCAGGGTTATTGGTGTTTTTTGACGGTTTTTCACTGTTTTTAAGCGTTTTAGCAGGGTTATTGGTGTTTTTTGACGGTTTTTCACTGTTTTTAAGCGTTTTAGCAGGGTTATTGGTGTTTTTTGACGGTTTTTCACTGTTTTTAAGCGTTTTAGCAGGGTTATTGGTGTTTTTTGACGGTTTTTCACTGTTTTTAAGCGTTTTAGCAGGGTTATTGGTGTTTTTTGACGGTTTTTCACTGTTTTTAAGCGTTTTAGCAGGGTTATTGGTGTTTTTTGACGGTTTTTCACTGTTTTTAAGCGTTTTAGCAGGGTTATTGGTGTTTTTTGACGGTTTTTCACTGTTTTTAAGCGTTTTAGCAGGGTTATTGGTGTTTTTTGACGGTTTTTCACTGTTTTTAAGCGTTTTAGCAGGGTTATTGGTGTTTTTTGACGGTTTTTCACTGTTTTTAAGCGTTTTAGCAGGGTTATTGGTGTTTTTTGACGGTTTTTCACTGTTTTTAAGCGTTTTAGCAGGGTTATTGGTGTTTTTTGACGGTTTTTCACTGTTTTTAAGCGTTTTAGCAGGGTTATTGGTGTTTTTTGACGGTTTTTCACTGTTTTTAAGCGTTTTAGCAGGGTTATTGGTGTTTTTTGACGGTTTTTCACTGTTTTTAAGCGTTTTAGCAGGGTTATTGGTGTTTTTTGACGGTTTTTCACTGTTTTTAAGCGTTTTAGCAGGGTTATTGGTGTTTTTTGACGGTTTTTCACTGTTTTTAAGCGTTTTAGCAGGGTTATTGGTGTTTTTTGACGGTTTTTCCCTGTTTTTAAGCGTTTTAGCAGGGTTATTGGTGTTTTTTGACGGTTTTTCACTGTTTTTAAGCGTTTTAGCAGGGTTATTGGTGTTTTTTGACGGTTTTTCACTGTTTTTAAGCGTTTTAGCAGGGTTATTGGTGTTTTTTGACGGTTTTTCACTGTTTTTAAGCGTTTTAGCAGGGTTATTGGTGTTTTTTGACGGTTTTTCACTGTTTTTAAGCGTTTTAGCAGGGTTATTGGTGTTTTTTGACGGTTTTTCACTGTTTTTAAGCGTTTTAGCAGGGTTATTGGTGTTTTTTGACGGTTTTTCACTGTTTTTAAGCGTTTTAGCAGGGTTATTGGTGTTTTTTGACGGTTTTTCACTGTTTTTAAGCGTTTTAGCAGGGTTATTGGTGTTTTTTGACGGTTTTTCACTGTTTTTAAGCGTTTTAGCAGGGTTATTGGTGTTTTTTGACGGTTTTTCACTGTTTTTAAGCGTTTTAGCAGGGTTATTGGTGTTTTTTGACGGTTTTTCACTGTTTTTAAGCGTTTTAGCAGGGTTATTGGTGTTTTTTGACGGTTTTTCACTGTTTTTAAGCGTTTTAGCAGGGTTATTGGTGTTTTTTGACGGTTTTTCACTGTTTTTAAGCGTTTTAGCAGGGTTATTGGTGTTTTTTGACGGTTTTTCACTGTTTTTAAGCGTTTTAGCAGGGTTATTGGTGTTTTTTGACGGTTTTTCACTGTTTTTAAGCGTTTTAGCAGGGTTATTGGTGTTTTTTGACGGTTTTTCACTGTTTTTAAGCGTTTTAGCAGGGTTATTGGTGTTTTTTGACGGTTTTTCACTGTTTTTAAGCGTTTTAGCAGGGTTATTGGTGTTTTTTGACGGTTTTTCACTGTTTTTAAGCGTTTTAGCAGGGTTATTGGTGTTTTTTGACGGTTTTTCACTGTTTTTAAGCGTTTTAGCAGGGTTATTGGTGTTTTTTGACGGTTTTTCACTGTTTTTAAGCGTTTTAGCAGGGTTATTGGTGTTTTTTGACGGTTTTTCACTGTTTTTAAGCGTTTTAGCAGGGTTATTGGTGTTTTTTGACGGTTTTTCACTGTTTTTAAGCGTTTTAGCAGGGTTATTGGTGTTTTTTGACGGTTTTTCACTGTTTTTAAGCGTTTTAGCAGGGTTATTGGTGTTTTTTGACGGTTTTTCACTGTTTTTAAGCGTTTTAGCAGGGTTATTGGTGTTTTTTGACGGTTTTTCACTGTTTTTAAGCGTTTTAGCAGGGTTATTGGTGTTTTTTGACGGTTTTTCACTGTTTTTAAGCGTTTTAGCAGGGTTATTGGTGTTTTTTGACGGTTTTTCACTGTTTTTAAGCGTTTTAGCAGGGTTATTGGTGTTTTTTGACGGTTTTTCACTGTTTTTAAGCGTTTTAGCAGGGTTATTGGTGTTTTTTGACGGTTTTTCACTGTTTTTAAGCGTTTTAGCAGGGTTATTGGTGTTTTTTGACGGTTTTTCACTGTTTTTAAGCGTTTTAGCAGGGTTATTGGTGTTTTTTGACGGTTTTTCACTGTTTTTAAGCGTTTTAGCAGGGTTATTGGTGTTTTTTGACGGTTTTTCACTGTTTTTAAGCGTTTTAGCAGGGTTATTGGTGTTTTTTGACGGTTTTTCACTGTTTTTAAGCGTTTTAGCAGGGTTATTGGTGTTTTTTGACGGTTTTTCACTGTTTTTAAGCGTTTTAGCAGGGTTATTGGTGTTTTTTGACGGTTTTTCACTGTTTTTAAGCGTTTTAGCAGGGTTATTGGTGTTTTTTGACGGTTTTTCACTGTTTTTAAGCGTTTTAGCAGGGTTATTGGTGTTTTTTGACGGTTTTTCACTGTTTTTAAGCGTTTTAGCAGGGTTATTGGTGTTTTTTGACGGTTTTTCACTGTTTTTAAGCGTTTTAGCAGGGTTATTGGTGTTTTTTGACGGTTTTTCACTGTTTTTAAGCGTTTTAGCAGGGTTATTGGTGTTTTTTGACGGTTTTTCACTGTTTTTAAGCGTTTTAGCAGGGTTATTGGTGTTTTTTGACGGTTTTTCACTGTTTTTAAGCGTTTTAGCAGGGTTATTGGTGTTTTTTGACGGTTTTTCACTGTTTTTAAGCGTTTTAGCAGGGTTATTGGTGTTTTTTGACGGTTTTTCACTGTTTTTAAGCGTTTTAGCAGGGTTATTGGTGTTTTTTGACGGTTTTTCACTGTTTTTAAGCGTTTTAGCAGGGTTATTGGTGTTTTTTGACGGTTTTTCACTGTTTTTAAGCGTTTTAGCAGGGTTATTGGTGTTTTTTGACGGTTTTTCACTGTTTTTAAGCGTTTTAGCAGGGTTATTGGTGTTTTTTGACGGTTTTTCACTGTTTTTAAGCGTTTTAGCAGGGTTATTGGTGTTTTTTGACGGTTTTTCACTGTTTTTAAGCGTTTTAGCAGGGTTATTGGTGTTTTTTGACGGTTTTTCACTGTTTTTAAGCGTTTTAGCAGGGTTATTGGTGTTTTTTGACGGTTTTTCACTGTTTTTAAGCGTTTTAGCAGGGTTATTGGTGTTTTTTGACGGTTTTTCACTGTTTTTAAGCGTTTTAGCAGGGTTATTGGTGTTTTTTGACGGTTTTTCACTGTTTTTAAGCGTTTTAGCAGGGTTATTGGTGTTTTTTGACGGTTTTTCACTGTTTTTAAGCGTTTTAGCAGGGTTATTGGTGTTTTTTGACGGTTTTTCACTGTTTTTAAGCGTTTTAGCAGGGTTATTGGTGTTTTTTGACGGTTTTTCACTGTTTTTAAGCGTTTTAGCAGGGTTATTGGTGTTTTTTGACGGTTTTTCACTGTTTTTAAGCGTTTTAGCAGGGTTATTGGTGTTTTTTGACGGTTTTTCACTGTTTTTAAGCGTTTTAGCAGGGTTATTGGTGTTTTTTGACGGTTTTTCACTGTTTTTAAGCGTTTTAGCAGGGTTATTGGTGTTTTTT
The DNA here is from genome assembly GCF_964204865.1 of Styela clava. Classification (NCBI taxonomy): domain Eukaryota; kingdom Metazoa; phylum Chordata; class Ascidiacea; order Stolidobranchia; family Styelidae; genus Styela; species Styela clava. The sequence goes on from NW_027556464.1 coordinate 6,082, forward strand.
GACGGTTTTTCACTGTTTTTAAGCGTTTTAGCAGGGTTATTGGTGTTTTTTGACGGTTTTTCACTGTTTTTAAGCGTTTTAGCAGGGTTATTGGTGTTTTTTGACGGTTTTTCACTGTTTTTAAGCGTTTTAGCAGGGTTATTGGTGTTTTTTGACGGTTTTTCACTGTTTTTAAGCGTTTTAGCAGGGTTATTGGTGTTTTTTGACGGTTTTTCACTGTTTTTAAGCGTTTTAGCAGGGTTATTGGTGTTTTTTGACGGTTTTTCACTGTTTTTAAGCGTTTTAGCAGGGTTATTGGTGTTTTTTGACGGTTTTTCACTGTTTTTAAGCGTTTTAGCAGGGTTATTGGTGTTTTTTGACGGTTTTTCACTGTTTTTAAGCGTTTTAGCAGGGTTATTGGTGTTTTTTGACGGTTTTTCACTGTTTTTAAGCGTTTTAGCAGGGTTATTGGTGTTTTTTGACGGTTTTTCACTGTTTTTAAGCGTTTTAGCAGGGTTATTGGTGTTTTTTGACGGTTTTTCACTGTTTTTAAGCGTTTTAGCAGGGTTATTGGTGTTTTTTGACGGTTTTTCACTGTTTTTAAGCGTTTTAGCAGGGTTATTGGTGTTTTTTGACGGTTTTTCACTGTTTTTAAGCGTTTTAGCAGGGTTATTGGTGTTTTTTGACGGTTTTTCACTGTTTTTAAGCGTTTTAGCAGGGTTATTGGTGTTTTTTGACGGTTTTTCACTGTTTTTAAGCGTTTTAGCAGGGTTATTGGTGTTTTTTGACGGTTTTTCACTGTTTTTAAGCGTTTTAGCAGGGTTATTGGTGTTTTTTGACGGTTTTTCACTGTTTTTAAGCGTTTTAGCAGGGTTATTGGTGTTTTTTGACGGTTTTTCACTGTTTTTAAGCGTTTTAGCAGGGTTATTGGTGTTTTTTGACGGTTTTTCACTGTTTTTAAGCGTTTTAGCAGGGTTATTGGTGTTTTTTGACGGTTTTTCACTGTTTTTAAGCGTTTTAGCAGGGTTATTGGTGTTTTTTGACGGTTTTTCACTGTTTTTAAGCGTTTTAGCAGGGTTATTGGTGTTTTTTGACGGTTTTTCACTGTTTTTAAGCGTTTTAGCAGGGTTATTGGTGTTTTTTGACGGTTTTTCACTGTTTTTAAGCGTTTTAGCAGGGTTATTGGTGTTTTTTGACGGTTTTTCACTGTTTTTAAGCGTTTTAGCAGGGTTATTGGTGTTTTTTGACGGTTTTTCACTGTTTTTAAGCGTTTTAGCAGGGTTATTGGTGTTTTTTGACGGTTTTTCACTGTTTTTAAGCGTTTTAGCAGGGTTATTGGTGTTTTTTGACGGTTTTTCACTGTTTTTAAGCGTTTTAGCAGGGTTATTGGTGTTTTTTGACGGTTTTTCACTGTTTTTAAGCGTTTTAGCAGGGTTATTGGTGTTTTTTGACGGTTTTTCACTGTTTTTAAGCGTTTTAGCAGGGTTATTGGTGTTTTTTGACGGTTTTTCACTGTTTTTAAGCGTTTTAGCAGGGTTATTGGTGTTTTTTGACGGTTTTTCACTGTTTTTAAGCGTTTTAGCAGGGTTATTGGTGTTTTTTGACGGTTTTTCACTGTTTTTAAGCGTTTTAGCAGGGTTATTGGTGTTTTTTGACGGTTTTTCACTGTTTTTAAGCGTTTTAGCAGGGTTATTGGTGTTTTTTGACGGTTTTTCACTGTTTTTAAGCGTTTTAGCAGGGTTATTGGTGTTTTTTGACGGTTTTTCACTGTTTTTAAGCGTTTTAGCAGGGTTATTGGTGTTTTTTGACGGTTTTTCACTGTTTTTAAGCGTTTTAGCAGGGTTATTGGTGTTTTTTGACGGTTTTTCACTGTTTTTAAGCGTTTTAGCAGGGTTATTGGTGTTTTTTGACGGTTTTTCCCTGTTTTTAAGCGTTTTAGCAGGGTTATTGGTGTTTTTTGACGGTTTTTCACTGTTTTTAAGCGTTTTAGCAGGGTTATTGGTGTTTTTTGACGGTTTTTCACTGTTTTTAAGCGTTTTAGCAGGGTTATTGGTGTTTTTTGACGGTTTTTCACTGTTTTTAAGCGTTTTAGCAGGGTTATTGGTGTTTTTTGACGGTTTTTCACTGTTTTTAAGCGTTTTAGCAGGGTTATTGGTGTTTTTTGACGGTTTTTCACTGTTTTTAAGCGTTTTAGCAGGGTTATTGGTGTTTTTTGACGGTTTTTCACTGTTTTTAAGCGTTTTAGCAGGGTTATTGGTGTTTTTTGACGGTTTTTCACTGTTTTTAAGCGTTTTAGCAGGGTTATTGGTGTTTTTTGACGGTTTTTCACTGTTTTTAAGCGTTTTAGCAGGGTTATTGGTGTTTTTTGACGGTTTTTCACTGTTTTTAAGCGTTTTAGCAGGGTTATTGGTGTTTTTTGACGGTTTTTCACTGTTTTTAAGCGTTTTAGCAGGGTTATTGGTGTTTTTTGACGGTTTTTCACTGTTTTTAAGCGTTTTAGCAGGGTTATTGGTGTTTTTTGACGGTTTTTCACTGTTTTTAAGCGTTTTAGCAGGGTTATTGGTGTTTTTTGACGGTTTTTCACTGTTTTTAAGCGTTTTAGCAGGGTTATTGGTGTTTTTTGACGGTTTTTCACTGTTTTTAAGCGTTTTAGCAGGGTTATTGGTGTTTTTTGACGGTTTTTCACTGTTTTTAAGCGTTTTAGCAGGGTTATTGGTGTTTTTTGACGGTTTTTCACTGTTTTTAAGCGTTTTAGCAGGGTTATTGGTGTTTTTTGACGGTTTTTCACTGTTTTTAAGCGTTTTAGCAGGGTTATTGGTGTTTTTTGACGGTTTTTCACTGTTTTTAAGCGTTTTAGCAGGGTTATTGGTGTTTTTTGACGGTTTTTCACTGTTTTTAAGCGTTTTAGCAGGGTTATTGGTGTTTTTTGACGGTTTTTCACTGTTTTTAAGCGTTTTAGCAGGGTTATTGGTGTTTTTTGACGGTTTTTCACTGTTTTTAAGCGTTTTAGCAGGGTTATTGGTGTTTTTTGACGGTTTTTCACTGTTTTTAAGCGTTTTAGCAGGGTTATTGGTGTTTTTTGACGGTTTTTCACTGTTTTTAAGCGTTTTAGCAGGGTTATTGGTGTTTTTTGACGGTTTTTCACTGTTTTTAAGCGTTTTAGCAGGGTTATTGGTGTTTTTTGACGGTTTTTCACTGTTTTTAAGCGTTTTAGCAGGGTTATTGGTGTTTTTTGACGGTTTTTCACTGTTTTTAAGCGTTTTAGCAGGGTTATTGGTGTTTTTTGACGGTTTTTCACTGTTTTTAAGCGTTTTAGCAGGGTTATTGGTGTTTTTTGACGGTTTTTCACTGTTTTTAAGCGTTTTAGCAGGGTTATTGGTGTTTTTTGACGGTTTTTCACTGTTTTTAAGCGTTTTAGCAGGGTTATTGGTGTTTTTTGACGGTTTTTCACTGTTTTTAAGCGTTTTAGCAGGGTTATTGGTGTTTTTTGACGGTTTTTCACTGTTTTTAAGCGTTTTAGCAGGGTTATTGGTGTTTTTTGACGGTTTTTCACTGTTTTTAAGCGTTTTAGCAGGGTTATTGGTGTTTTTTGACGGTTTTTCACTGTTTTTAAGCGTTTTAGCAGGGTTATTGGTGTTTTTTGACGGTTTTTCACTGTTTTTAAGCGTTTTAGCAGGGTTATTGGTGTTTTTTGACGGTTTTTCACTGTTTTTAAGCGTTTTAGCAGGGTTATTGGTGTTTTTTGACGGTTTTTCACTGTTTTTAAGCGTTTTAGCAGGGTTATTGGTGTTTTTTGACGGTTTTTCACTGTTTTTAAGCGTTTTAGCAGGGTTATTGGTGTTTTTTGACGGTTTTTCACTGTTTTTAAGCGTTTTAGCAGGGTTATTGGTGTTTTTTGACGGTTTTTCACTGTTTTTAAGCGTTTTAGCAGGGTTATTGGTGTTTTTTGACGGTTTTTCACTGTTTTTAAGCGTTTTAGCAGGGTTATTGGTGTTTTTTGACGGTTTTTCACTGTTTTTAAGCGTTTTAGCAGGGTTATTGGTGTTTTTTGACGGTTTTTCACTGTTTTTAAGCGTTTTAGCAGGGTTATTGGTGTTTTTTGACGGTTTTTCACTGTTTTTAAGCGTTTTAGCAGGGTTATTGGTGTTTTTTGACGGTTTTTCACTGTTTTTAAGCGTTTTAGCAGGGTTATTGGTGTTTTTTGACGGTTTTTCACTGTTTTTAAGCGTTTTAGCAGGGTTATTGGTGTTTTTTGACGGTTTTTCACTGTTTTTAAGCGTTTTAGCAGGGTTATTGGTGTTTTTTGACGGTTTTTCACTGTTTTTAAGCGTTTTAGCAGGGTTATTGGTGTTTTTTGACGGTTTTTCACTGTTTTTAAGCGTTTTAGCAGGGTTATTGGTGTTTTTTGACGGTTTTTCACTGTTTTTAAGCGTTTTAGCAGGGTTATTGGTGTTTTTTGACGGTTTTTCACTGTTTTTAAGCGTTTTAGCAGGGTTATTGGTGTTTTTTGACGGTTTTTCACTGTTTTTAAGCGTTTTAGCAGGGTTATTGGTGTTTTTTGACGGTTTTTCACTGTTTTTAAGCGTTTTAGCAGGGTTATTGGTGTTTTTTGACGGTTTTTCACTGTTTTTAAGCGTTTTAGCAGGGTTATTGGTGTTTTTTGACGGTTTTTCACTGTTTTTAAGCGTTTTAGCAGGGTTATTGGTGTTTTTTGACGGTTTTTCACTGTTTTTAAGCGTTTTAGCAGGGTTATTGGTGTTTTTTGACGGTTTTTCACTGTTTTTAAGCGTTTTAGCAGGGTTATTGGTGTTTTTTGACGGTTTTTCACTGTTTTTAAGCGTTTTAGCAGGGTTATTGGTGTTTTTTGACGGTTTTTCACTGTTTTTAAGCGTTTTAGCAGGGTTATTGGTGTTTTTTGACGGTTTTTCACTGTTTTTAAGCGTTTTAGCAGGGTTATTGGTGTTTTTTGACGGTTTTTCACTGTTTTTAAGCGTTTTAGCAGGGTTATTGGTGTTTTTTGACGGTTTTTCACTGTTTTTAAGCGTTTTAGCAGGGTTATTGGTGTTTTTTGACGGTTTTTCACTGTTTTTAAGCGTTTTAGCAGGGTTATTGGTGTTTTTTGACGGTTTTTCACTGTTTTTAAGCGTTTTAGCAGGGTTATTGGTGTTTTTTGACGGTTTTTCACTGTTTTTAAGCGTTTTAGCAGGGTTATTGGTGTTTTTTGACGGTTTTTCACTGTTTTTAAGCGTTTTAGCAGGGTTATTGGTGTTTTTTGACGGTTTTTCACTGTTTTTAAGCGTTTTAGCAGGGTTATTGGTGTTTTTTGACGGTTTTTCACTGTTTTTAAGCGTTTTAGCAGGGTTATTGGTGTTTTTTGACGGTTTTTCACTGTTTTTAAGCGTTTTAGCAGGGTTATTGGTGTTTTTTGACGGTTTTTCACTGTTTTTAAGCGTTTTAGCAGGGTTATTGGTGTTTTTTGACGGTTTTTCACTGTTTTTAAGCGTTTTAGCAGGGTTATTGGTGTTTTTTGACGGTTTTTCACTGTTTTTAAGCGTTTTAGCAGGGTTATTGGTGTTTTTTGACGGTTTTTCACTGTTTTTAAGCGTTTTAGCAGGGTTATTGGTGTTTTTTGACGGTTTTTCACTGTTTTTAAGCGTTTTAGCAGGGTTATTGGTGTTTTTTGACGGTTTTTCACTGTTTTTAAGCGTTTTAGCAGGGTTATTGGTGTTTTTTGACGGTTTTTCACTGTTTTTAAGCGTTTTAGCAGGGTTATTGGTGTTTTTTGACGGTTTTTCACTGTTTTTAAGCGTTTTAGCAGGGTTATTGGTGTTTTTTGACGGTTTTTCACTGTTTTTAAGCGTTTTAGCAGGGTTATTGGTGTTTTTTGACGGTTTTTCACTGTTTTTAAGCGTTTTAGCAGGGTTATTGGTGTTTTTTGACGGTTTTTCACTGTTTTTAAGCGTTTTAGCAGGGTTATTGGTGTTTTTTGACGGTTTTTCACTGTTTTTAAGCGTTTTAGCAGGGTTATTGGTGTTTTTTGACGGTTTTTCACTGTTTTTAAGCGTTTTAGCAGGGTTATTGGTGTTTTTTGACGGTTTTTCACTGTTTTTAAGCGTTTTAGCAGGGTTATTGGTGTTTTTTGACGGTTTTTCACTGTTTTTAAGCGTTTTAGCAGGGTTATTGGTGTTTTTTGACGGTTTTTCACTGTTTTTAAGCGTTTTAGCAGGGTTATTGGTGTTTTTTGACGGTTTTTCACTGTTTTTAAGCGTTTTAGCAGGGTTATTGGTGTTTTTTGACGGTTTTTCACTGTTTTTAAGCGTTTTAGCAGGGTTATTGGTGTTTTTTGACGGTTTTTCACTGTTTTTAAGCGTTTTAGCAGGGTTATTGGTGTTTTTTGACGGTTTTTCACTGTTTTTAAGCGTTTTAGCAGGGTTATTGGTGTTTTTTGACGGTTTTTCACTGTTTTTAAGCGTTTTAGCAGGGTTATTGGTGTTTTTTGACGGTTTTTCACTGTTTTTAAGCGTTTTAGCAGGGTTATTGGTGTTTTTTGACGGTTTTTCACTGTTTTTAAGCGTTTTAGCAGGGTTATTGGTGTTTTTTGACGGTTTTTCACTGTTTTTAAGCGTTTTAGCAGGGTTATTGGTGTTTTTTGACGGTTTTTCACTGTTTTTAAGCGTTTTAGCAGGGTTATTGGTGTTTTTTGACGGTTTTTCACTGTTTTTAAGCGTTTTAGCAGGGTTATTGGTGTTTTTTGACGGTTTTTCACTGTTTTTAAGCGTTTTAGCAGGGTTATTGGTGTTTTTTGACGGTTTTTCACTGTTTTTAAGCGTTTTAGCAGGGTTATTGGTGTTTTTTGACGGTTTTTCACTGTTTTTAAGCGTTTTAGCAGGGTTATTGGTGTTTTTTGACGGTTTTTCACTGTTTTTAAGCGTTTTAGCAGGGTTATTGGTGTTTTTTGACGGTTTTTCACTGTTTTTAAGCGTTTTAGCAGGGTTATTGGTGTTTTTTGACGGTTTTTCACTGTTTTTAAGCGTTTTAGCAGGGTTATTGGTGTTTTTCGACGGTTTTTCACTGTTTTCAAGCGTTTTAGCAGGGTTATTGGTGTTTTTTGACGGTTTTTCACTGTTTTTAAGCGTTTTAGCAGGGTTATTGGTGTTTTTTGACGGTTTTTCACTGTTTTTAAGCGTTTTAGCAGGGTTATTGGTGTTTTTTGACGGTTTTTCACTGTTTTTAAGCGTTTTAGCAGGGTTATTGGTGTTTTTTGACGGTTTTTCACTGTTTTTAAGCGTTTTAGCAGGGTTATTGGTGTTTTTTGACGGTTTTTCACTGTTTTTAAGCGTTTTAGCAGGGTTATTGGTGTTTTTTGACGGTTTTTCACTGTTTTTAAGCGTTTTAGCAGGGTTATTGGTGTTTTTTGACGGTTTTTCACTGTTTTTAAGCGTTTTAGCAGGGTTATTGGTGTTTTTTGACGGTTTTTCACTGTTTTTAAGCGTTTTAGCAGGGTTATTGGTGTTTTTTGACGGTTTTTCACTGTTTTTAAGCGTTTTAGCAGGGTTATTGGTGTTTTTTGACGGTTTTTCACTGTTTTTAAGCGTTTTAGCAGGGTTATTGGTGTTTTTTGACGGTTTTTCACTGTTTTTAAGCGTTTTAGCAGGGTTATTGGTGTTTTTTGACGGTTTTTCACTGTTTTTAAGCGTTTTAGCAGGGTTATTGGTGTTTTTTGACGGTTTTTCACTGTTTTTAAGCGTTTTAGCAGGGTTATTGGTGTTTTTTGACGGTTTTTCACTGTTTTTAAGCGTTTTAGCAGGGTTATTGGTGTTTTTTGACGGTTTTTCACTGTTTTTAAGCGTTTTAGCAGGGTTATTGGTGTTTTTTGACGGTTTTTCACTGTTTTTAAGCGTTTTAGCAGGGTTATTGGTGTTTTTTGACGGTTTTTCACTGTTTTTAAGCGTTTTAGCAGGGTTATTGGTGTTTTTTGACGGTTTTTCACTGTTTTTAAGCGTTTTAGCAGGGTTATTGGTGTTTTTTGACGGTTTTTCACTGTTTTTAAGCGTTTTAGCAGGGTTATTGGTGTTTTTTGACGGTTTTTCACTGTTTTTAAGCGTTTTAGCAGGGTTATTGGTGTTTTTTGACGGTTTTTCACTGTTTTTAAGCGTTTTAGCAGGGTTATTGGTGTTTTTTGACGGTTTTTCACTGTTTTTAAGCGTTTTAGCAGGGTTATTGGTGTTTTTTGACGGTTTTTCACTGTTTTTAAGCGTTTTAGCAGGGTTATTGGTGTTTTTTGACGGTTTTTCACTGTTTTTAAGCGTTTTAGCAGGGTTATTGGTGTTTTTTGACGGTTTTTCACTGTTTTTAAGCGTTTTAGCAGGGTTATTGGTGTTTTTTGACGGTTTTTCACTGTTTTTAAGCGTTTTAGCAGGGTTATTGGTGTTTTTTGACGGTTTTTCACTGTTTTTAAGCGTTTTAGCAGGGTTATTGGTGTTTTTTGACGGTTTTTCACTGTTTTTAAGCGTTTTAGCAGGGTTATTGGTGTTTTTTGACGGTTTTTCACTGTTTTTAAGCGTTTTAGCAGGGTTATTGGTGTTTTTTGACGGTTTTTCACTGTTTTTAAGCGTTTTAGCAGGGTTATTGGTGTTTTTTGACGGTTTTTCACTGTTTTTAAGCGTTTTAGCAGGGTTATTGGTGTTTTTTGACGGTTTTTCACTGTTTTTAAGCGTTTTAGCAGGGTTATTGGTGTTTTTTGACGGTTTTTCACTGTTTTTAAGCGTTTTAGCAGGGTTATTGGTGTTTTTTGACGGTTTTTCACTGTTTTTAAGCGTTTTAGCAGGGTTATTGGTGTTTTTTGACGGTTTTTCACTGTTTTTAAGCGTTTTAGCAGGGTTATTGGTGTTTTTTGACGGTTTTTCACTGTTTTTAAGCGTTTTAGCAGGGTTATTGGTGTTTTTTGACGGTTTTTCACTGTTTTTAAGCGTTTTAGCAGGGTTATTGGTGTTTTTTGACGGTTTTTCACTGTTTTTAAGCGTTTTAGCAGGGTTATTGGTGTTTTTTGACGGTTTTTCACTGTTTTTAAGCGTTTTAGCAGGGTTATTGGTGTTTTTTGACGGTTTTTCACTGTTTTTAAGCGTTTTAGCAGGGTTATTGGTGTTTTTTGACGGTTTTTCACTGTTTTTAAGCGTTTTAGCAGGGTTATTGGTGTTTTTTGACGGTTTTTCACTGTTTTTAAGCGTTTTAGCAGGGTTATTGGTGTTTTTTGACGGTTTTTCACTGTTTTTAAGCGTTTTAGCAGGGTTATTGGTGTTTTTTGACGGTTTTTCACTGTTTTTAAGCGTTTTAGCAGGGTTATTGGTGTTTTTTGACGGTTTTTCACTGTTTTTAAGCGTTTTAGCAGGGTTATTGGTGTTTTTTGACGGTTTTTCACTGTTTTTAAGCGTTTTAGCAGGGTTATTGGTGTTTTTTGACGGTTTTTCACTGTTTTTAAGCGTTTTAGCAGGGTTATTGGTGTTTTTTGACGGTTTTTCACTGTTTTTAAGCGTTTTAGCAGGGTTATTGGTGTTTTTTGACGGTTTTTCACTGTTTTTAAGCGTTTTAGCAGGGTTATTGGTGTTTTTTGACGGTTTTTCACTGTTTTTAAGCGTTTTAGCAGGGTTATTGGTGTTTTTTGACGGTTTTTCACTGTTTTTAAGCGTTTTAGCAGGGTTATTGGTGTTTTTTGACGGTTTTTCACTGTTTTTAAGCGTTTTAGCAGGGTTATTGGTGTTTTTTGACGGTTTTTCACTGTTTTTAAGCGTTTTAGCAGGGTTATTGGTGTTTTTTGACGGTTTTTCACTGTTTTTAAGCGTTTTAGCAGGGTTATTGGTGTTTTTTGACGGTTTTTCACTGTTTTTAAGCGTTTTAGCAGGGTTATTGGTGTTTTTTGACGGTTTTTCACTGTTTTTAAGCGTTTTAGCAGGGTTATTGGTGTTTTTTGACGGTTTTTCACTGTTTTTAAGCGTTTTAGCAGGGTTATTGGTGTTTTTTGACGGTTTTTCACTGTTTTTAAGCGTTTTAGCAGGGTTATTGGTGTTTTTTGACGGTTTTTCACTGTTTTTAAGCGTTTTAGCAGGGTTATTGGTGTTTTTTGACGGTTTTTCACTGTTTTTAAGCGTTTTAGCAGGGTTATTGGTGTTTTTTGACGGTTTTTCACTGTTTTTAAGCGTTTTAGCAGGGTTATTGGTGTTTTTTGACGGTTTTTCACTGTTTTTAAGCGTTTTAGCAGGGTTATTGGTGTTTTTTGACGGTTTTTCACTGTTTTTAAGCGTTTTAGCAGGGTTATTGGTGTTTTTTGACGGTTTTTCACTGTTTTTAAGCGTTTTAGCAGGGTTATTGGTGTTTTTTGACGGTTTTTCACTGTTTTTAAGCGTTTTAGCAGGGTTATTGGTGTTTTTTGACGGTTTTTCACTGTTTTTAAGCGTTTTAGCAGGGTTATTGGTGTTTTTTGACGGTTTTTCACTGTTTTTAAGCGTTTTAGCAGGGTTATTGGTGTTTTTTGACGGTTTTTCACTGTTTTTAAGCGTTTTAGCAGGGTTATTGGTGTTTTTTGACGGTTTTTCACTGTTTTTAAGCGTTTTAGCAGGGTTATTGGTGTTTTTTGACGGTTTTTCACTGTTTTTAAGCGTTTTAGCAGGGTTATTGGTGTTTTTTGACGGTTTTTCACTGTTTTTAAGCGTTTTAGCAGGGTTATTGGTGTTTTTTGACGGTTTTTCACTGTTTTTAAGCGTTTTAGCAGGGTTATTGGTGTTTTTTGACGGTTTTTCACTGTTTTTAAGCGTTTTAGCAGGGTTATTGGTGTTTTTTGACGGTTTTTCACTGTTTTTAAGCGTTTTAGCAGGGTTATTGGTGTTTTTTGACGGTTTTTCACTGTTTTTAAGCGTTTTAGCAGGGTTATTGGTGTTTTTTGACGGTTTTTCACTGTTTTTAAGCGTTTTAGCAGGGTTATTGGTGTTTTTTGACGGTTTTTCACTGTTTTTAAGCGTTTTAGCAGGGTTATTGGTGTTTTTTGACGGTTTTTCACTGTTTTTAAGCGTTTTAGCAGGGTTATTGGTGTTTTTTGACGGTTTTTCACTGTTTTTAAGCGTTTTAGCAGGGTTATTGGTGTTTTTTGACGGTTTTTCACTGTTTTTAAGCGTTTTAGCAGGGTTATTGGTGTTTTTTGACGGTTTTTCACTGTTTTTAAGCGTTTTAGCAGGGTTATTGGTGTTTTTTGACGGTTTTTCACTGTTTTTAAGCGTTTTAGCAGGGTTATTGGTGTTTTTTGACGGTTTTTCACTGTTTTTAAGCGTTTTAGCAGGGTTATTGGTGTTTTTTGACGGTTTTTCACTGTTTTTAAGCGTTTTAGCAGGGTTATTGGTGTTTTTTGACGGTTTTTCACTGTTTTTAAGCGTTTTAGCAGGGTTATTGGTGTTTTTTGACGGTTTTTCACTGTTTTTAAGCGTTTTAGCAGGGTTATTGGTGTTTTTTGACGGTTTTTCACTGTTTTTAAGCGTTTTAGCAGGGTTATTGGTGTTTTTTGACGGTTTTTCACTGTTTTTAAGCGTTTTAGCAGGGTTATTGGTGTTTTTTGACGGTTTTTCACTGTTTTTAAGCGTTTTAGCAGGGTTATTGGTGTTTTTTGACGGTTTTTCACTGTTTTTAAGCGTTTTAGCAGGGTTATTGGTGTTTTTTGACGGTTTTTCACTGTTTTTAAGCGTTTTAGCAGGGTTATTGGTGTTTTTTGACGGTTTTTCACTGTTTTTAAGCGTTTTAGCAGGGTTATTGGTGTTTTTTGACGGTTTTTCACTGTTTTTACGCGTTTTAGCAGGGTTATTGGTGTTTTTTGACGGTTTTTCACTGTTTTTAAGCGTTTTAGCAGGGTTATTGGTGTTTTTTGACGGTTTTTCACTGTTTTTAAGCGTTTTAGCAGGGTTATTGGTGTTTTTTGACGGTTTTTCACTGTTTTTAAGCGTTTTAGCAGGGTTATTGGTGTTTTTTGACGGTTTTTCACTGTTTTTAAGCGTTTTAGCAGGGTTATTGGTGTTTTTTGACGGTTTTTCACTGTTTTTAAGCGTTTTAGCAGGGTTATTGGTGTTTTTTGACGGTTTTTCACTGTTTTTAAGCGTTTTAGCAGGGTTATTGGTGTTTTTTGACGGTTTTTCACTGTTTTTAAGCGTTTTAGCAGGGTTATTGGTGTTTTTTGACGGTTTTTCACTGTTTTTAAGCGTTTTAGCAGGGTTATTGGTGTTTTTTGACGGTTTTTCACTGTTTTTAAGCGTTTTAGCAGGGTTATTGGTGTTTTTTGACGGTTTTTCACTGTTTTTAAGCGTTTTAGCAGGGTTATTGGTGTTTTTTGACGGTTTTTCACTGTTTTTAAGCGTTTTAGCAGGGTTATTGGTGTTTTTTGACGGTTTTTCACTGTTTTTAAGCGTTTTAGCAGGGTTATTGGTGTTTTTTGACGGTTTTTCACTGTTTTTAAGCGTTTTAGCAGGGTTATTGGTGTTTTTTGACGGTTTTTCACTGTTTTTAAGCGTTTTAGCAGGGTTATTGGTGTTTTTTGACGGTTTTTCACTGTTTTTAAGCGTTTTAGCAGGGTTATTGGTGTTTTTTGACGGTTTTTCACTGTTTTTAAGCGTTTTAGCAGGGTTATTGGTGTTTTTTGACGGTTTTTCACTGTTTTTAAGCGTTTTAGCAGGGTTATTGGTGTTTTTTGACGGTTTTTCACTGTTTTTAAGCGTTTTAGCAGGGTTATTGGTGTTTTTTGACGGTTTTTCACTGTTTTTAAGCGTTTTAGCAGGGTTATTGGTGTTTTTTGACGGTTTTTCACTGTTTTTAAGCGTTTTAGCAGGGTTATTGGTGTTTTTTGACGGTTTTTCACTGTTTTTAAGCGTTTTAGCAGGGTTATTGGTGTTTTTTGACGGTTTTTCACTGTTTTTAAGCGTTTTAGCAGGGTTATTGGTGTTTTTTGACGGTTTTTCACTGTTTTTAAGCGTTTTAGCAGGGTTATTGGTGTTTTTTGACGGTTTTTCACTGTTTTTAAGCGTTTTAGCAGGGTTATTGGTGTTTTTTGACGGTTTTTCACTGTTTTTAAGCGTTTTAGCAGGGTTATTGGTGTTTTTTGACGGTTTTTCACTGTTTTTAAGCGTTTTAGCAGGGTTATTGGTGTTTTTTGACGGTTTTTCACTGTTTTTAAGCGTTTTAGCAGGGTTATTGGTGTTTTTTGACGGTTTTTCACTGTTTTTAAGCGTTTTAGCAGGGTTATTGGTGTTTTTTGACGGTTTTTCACTGTTTTTAAGCGTTTTAGCAGGGTTATTGGTGTTTTTTGACGGTTTTTCACTGTTTTTAAGCGTTTTAGCAGGGTTATTGGTGTTTTTTGACGGTTTTTCACTGTTTTTAAGCGTTTTAGCAGGGTTATTGGTGTTTTTTGACGGTTTTTCACTGTTTTTAAGCGTTTTAGCAGGGTTATTGGTGTTTTTTGACGGTTTTTCACTGTTTTTAAGCGTTTTAGCAGGGTTATTGGTGTTTTTTGACGGTTTTTCACTGTTTTTAAGCGTTTTAGCAGGGTTATTGGTGTTTTTTGACGGTTTTTCACTGTTTTAAGCGTTTTAGCAGGGTTATTGGTGTTTTTTGACGGTTTTTCACTGTTTTTAAGCGTTTTAGCAGGGTTATTGGTGATTTTTGACGGTTTTTTCACTGTTTTTAAGCGTTTTAGCAGGGTCATTGGTGTTTTTTGACGGGTTTTCACTGTTTTTAAGCGTTTTGGCAGGGTTATTGGTGTTTTTTGACGGGTTTTCACTGTTTTTAAGCGTTTTAGCAGGGTTATTGGTGTTTTTTGACGGTTTTTCACTGTTTTTAAGCGTTTTAGCAGGGTTATTGGTGTTTTTTGACTGTTTTTCACTGTTTTTAAGCGTTTTAGCAAGGTTATTGGTGTTTTTTGACGGTTTTTCACTGTTTTTAAGCGTTTTAGCAGGGTTATTGGTGTTTTTTGATGGTTTTTCACTGTTTTTAAGCGTTTTAGCAGTGTTATTGGTGTTTTTTGACGGTTTTTCACTGTTTTTAAGCGTTTTAGCAGTGTTATTGGTGTTTTTTGACGGCGTTTTAGCAGGGTTATTGGTGTTTTTTGACGGTTTTTCACTGTTTTTAGGCGTTTTAGCAGGGTTATTGGTGTTTTTTGACGGTTTTTCACTGTTTTTAAGCGTTTTAGCAGGGTTATTGGTGTTTTTTGACGGTTATTCACTGTTTTTAAGCGTTTTAGCAGGGATATTGGTGTTTTTTGACGGTTTTTCACTGTTTTTAAGCGTTTTAGCAGGGTTATTGGTGTTTTTTGACGGTTTTTCACTGTTTTTAAGCGTTTTAGCAGGGTTAATGGTGTTTTTTGACGGTTTTTCACTGTTTTTAAGCGTTTTAGCAGGGTTATTGGTGTTTTTTGACGGTTTTTCACTGTTTTTAAGCGTTTTAGCAGGGTTATTGGTGTTTTTTGACGGTTTTTCACTGTTTTTAAGCGTTTTAGCAGGGTTATTGGTGTTTTTTGACGGTTTTTCACTGTTTTTAAGCGTTTTAGCAGGGTTATTGGTGTTTTTTGACGGTTTTTCACTGTTTTTAAGCGTTTTAGCACGTTATTGGTGTTTTTTGACGGTTTTTCACTGTTTTTAAGCGTTTTAGCAGGATTATTGGTGTTTTTTGACGGTTTTTCACTGTTTTTAAGCGTTTTAGCAGGGTTATTGGTGTTTTTTGACTGTTTTTCACTGTTTTTAAGCGTTTTAGCAGGGTTATTGGTGTTTTTTGACGGTTTTTCACTGTTTTTAAGCGTTTTAGCAAGGTTATTGGTGTTTTTTGACGGTTTTTCACTGTTTTTAAGCGTTTTAGCAAGGTTATTGGTGTTTTTTGACGGTTTTTCACTGTTTTTAAGCGTTTTGGCAGGGTTATTGGTGTTTTTTGACGGTTTTTCACTGTTTTTAAGCGTTTTAGCAGGGTTATTGGTGTTTTTTGACGGTTTTTCACTGTTTTTAAGCGTTTTAGCAGGGTTATTGGTGTTTTTTGACGGTTTTTCACTGTTTTTAAGCGTTTTAGCAGGGTTATTGGTGTTTTTTGACGGTTTTTCACTGTTTTTAAGCGTTTTGGCAGGGTTATTGGTGTTTTTTGACGGTTTTTCACTGTTTTTACGCGTTTTAGCAGGGTTATTGGTGTTTTTTGACGGTTTTTCACTGTTTTTAAGCGTTTTAGCAGGGTTAATGGTGTTTTTTGACGGTTTTTCACTGTTTTTAAGCGTTTTAGCAGGGTTATTGGTGTTTTTTGACGGTTTTTCACTGTTTTTAAGCGTTTTAGCAGGGTTATTGGTGTTTTTTGACGGTTTTTCACTGTTTTTAAGCGTTTTAGCAGGGTTATTGGTGTTTTTTGACGGTTTTTCACTGTTTTTAAGCGTTTTAGCAGGGTTATTGGTGTTTTTTGACGGTTTTTCACTGTTTTTAAGCGTTTTAGCAGGGTTATTGGTGTTTTTTGACGGTTTTTCACTGTTTTTAAGCGTTTTAGCAGGGTTATTGATGTTTTTTGACGGTTTTTCACTGTTTTTAAGCGTTTTAGCAAGGTTATTGGTGTTTTTTGACGGTTTTTCACTGTTTTTAAGCGTTTTAGCAGGGTTATTGGTGTTTTTTGACGGTTTTTCACTGTTTTTAAGCGTTTTGGCAGGGTTATTGGTGTTTTTTGACGGTTTTTCACTGTTTTTAAGCGTTTTGGCAGGGTTATTGGTGTTTTTTGACGGTTTTTCACTGTTTTTAAGCGTTTTAGCAGGGTTATTGGTGTTTTTTGACGGGTTTTCACTGTTTTTAAGCGTTTTGGCAGGGTTATTGGTGTTTTTTGACGGTTTTTCACTGTTTTTAAGCGTTTTAGCAGGGTTATTGGTGTTTTTTGACGGTTTTTCACTGTTTTTAAGCGTTTTAGCAGGGTTATTGGTGTTTTTTGACGGTTTTTCACTGTTTTTAAGCGTTTTAGCAGGGTTATTGGTGTTTTTTGACGGTTTTTCACTGTTTTTAAGCGTTTTAGCAGGGTTATTGGTGATTTTTGACGGTTTTTCACTGTTTTTAAGCGTTTTAGCAGGGTCATTGGTGTTTTTTGACGGGTTTTCACTGTTTTTAAGCGTTTTGGCAGGGTTATTGGTGTTTTTTGACGGGTTTTCACTGTTTTTAAGCGTTTTAGCAGGGTTATTGGTGTTTTTTGACGGTTTTTCACTGTTTTTAAGCGTTTTAGCAGGGTTATTGGTGTTTTTTGACTGTTTTTCACTGTTTTTAAGCGTTTTAGCAAGGTTATTGGTGTTTTTTGACGGTTTTTCACTGTTTTTAAGCGTTTTAGCAGGGTTATTGGTGTTTTTTGACGGTTTTTCACTGTTTTTAAGCGTTTTAGCAGTGTTATTGGTGTTTTTTGACGGTTTTTCACTGTTTTTAAGCGTTTTAGCAGTGTTATTGGTGTTTTTTGACGGCGTTTTAGCAGGGTTATTGGTGTTTTTTGACGGTTTTTCACTGTTTTTAGGCGTTTTAGCAGGGTTATTGGTGTTTTTTGACGGTTTTTCACTGTTTTTAAGCGTTTTAGCAGGGTTATTGGTGTTTTTTGACGGTTATTCACTGTTTTTAAGCGTTTTAGCAGGGATATTGGTGTTTTTTGACGGTTTTTCACTGTTTTTAAGCGTTTTAGCAGGGTTATTGGTGTTTTTTGACGGTTTTTCACTGTTTTTAAGCGTTTTAGCAGGGTTAATGGTGTTTTTTGACGGTTTTTCACTGTTTTTAAGCGTTTTAGCAGGGTTATTGGTGTTTTTTGACGGTTTTTCACTGTTTTTAAGCGTTTTAGCAGGGTTATTGGTGTTTTTTGACGGTTTTTCACTGTTTTTAAGCGTTTTAGCAGGGTTATTGGTGTTTTTTGACGGTTTTTCACTGTTTTTAAGCGTTTTAGCAGGGTTATTGGTGTTTTTTGACGGTTTTTCACTGTTTTTAAGCGTTTTAGCACGTTATTGGTGTTTTTTGACGGTTTTTCACTGTTTTTAAGCGTTTTAGCAGGATTATTGGTGTTTTTTGACGGTTTTTCACTGTTTTTAAGCGTTTTAGCAGGGTTATTGGTGTTTTTTGACTGTTTTTCACTGTTTTTAAGCGTTTTAGCAGGGTTATTGGTGTTTTTTGACGGGTTTTCACTGTTTTTAAGCGTTTTAGCAAGGTTATTGGTGTTTTTTGACGGTTTTTCACTGTTTTTAAGCGTTTTAGCAAGGTTATTGGTGTTTTTTGACGGTTTTTCACTGTTTTTAAGCGTTTTGGCAGGGTTATTGGTGTTTTTTGACGGTTTTTCACTGTTTTTAAGCGTTTTGGCAGGGTTATTGGTGTTTTTTGACGGTTTTTCACTGTTTTTAAGCGTTTTAGCAGGGTTATTGGTGTTTTTTGACGGGTTTTCACTGTTTTTAAGCGTTTTGGCAGGGTTATTGGTGTTTTTTGACGGTTTTTCACTGTTTTTAAGCGTTTTGGCAGGGTTATTGGTGTTTTTTGACGGTTTTTCACTGTTTTTAAGCGTTTTAGCAGGGTTATTGGTGTTTTTTGACGGTTTTTCACTGTTTTTAAGCGTTTTAGCAGGGTTATTATTGTTTTTTGACGGTTTTTCACTGTTTTTAAGCGTTTTAGCAGGGTTATTGGTGTTTTTCGACGGTTTTTCACTGTTTTTAAGCGTTTTAGCAGGGTTATATGTGTTTTTTGACGGTTTTTCACTGTTTTTAAGCGTTTTAGCAGGGTTATTGGTGTTTTTTGACGGTTTTTCACTGTTTTTAAGCGTTTTAGCAGGGTTATTGGTGTTTTTTGACGGTTTTTCACTGTTTTTAAGCGTTTTAGCAGGGTTATTGGTGTTTTTTGACGGTTTTTCACTGTTTTTAAGCGTTTTGGCAGGGTTATTGGTGTTTTTTGACGGTTTTTCACTGTTTTTAAGCGTTTTGGCAGGGTTATTGGTGTTTTTTGACGGTTTTTCACTGTTTTTAAGCGTTTTAGCAGGGTTATTGGTGTTTTTTGACGGTTTTTCACTGTTTTTAAGCGTTTTAGCAGGGTTATTGGTGTTTTTTGACGGTTTTTCACTGTTTTTATGCGTTTTAGCAGGGTTATTGGTGTTTTTTGACGGTTTTTCACTGTTTTTAAGCGTTTTAGCAGGGTTATTGGTGTTTTTTGACGGTTTTTCACTGTTTTTAAGCGTTTTAGCAGGGTTATTGGTGTTTTTTGACGGTTTTTCACTGTTTTTAAGCGTTTTAGCAGTGTTATTGGTGTTTTTTGACGGTTTTTCACTGTTTTTAAGCGTTTTAGCAGGGTTATTGGTGTTTTTTGACGGTTTTTCACTGTTTTTAAGCGTTTTAGCAGGGTTATTGGTGTGTTTTGACGGTTTTTCACTGTTTTTAAGCGTTTTAGCAGGGTTATTGGTGTTTTTTGACGGTTTTTCACTGTTTTTAAGCGTTTTAGCAGGTTATTGGTGTTTTTTGACGGTTTTTCACTGTTTTTAAGCGTTTTAGAAGGGTTATTGGTGTTTTTTGACGGTTTTTCACTGTTTTTAAGCGTTTTAGCATGGTTATTGGTGTTTTTTGACGGTTTTTCACTGTTTTTAAGCGTTTTAGCAGGGTTATTGGTGTTTTTTGACGGTTTTTCACTGTTTTTAAGCGTTTTAGCAGGGTTATTGGTGTTTTTTGACGGTTTTTCACTGTTTTTAAGCGTTTTAGCAGGGTTATTGGTGTTTTTTGACGGTTTTTCACTGTTTTTAAGCGTTTTAGCAGGGTTATTGGTGTTTTTTGACGGTTTTTCACTGTTTTTAAGCGTTTTAGCAGGGTTATTGGTGTTTTTTGACGGTTTTTCACTGTTTTTAAGCGTTTTAGCAGGGTTATTGGTGTTTTTTGACGGTTTTTCACTGTTTTTAAGCGTTTTAGCAGGGTTATTGGTGTTTTTTGACGGTTTTTCACTGTTTTTAAGCGTTTTAGCAGGGTTATTGGTGTTTTTTGACGGTTTTTCACTGTTTTTAAGCGTTTTAGCAGGGTTATTGGTGTTTTTTGACGGTTTTTCACTGTTTTTAAGCGTTTTAGCAGGGTTATTGGTGTTTTTTGACGGTTTTTCACTGTTTTTAAGCGTTTTAGCAGGGTTATTGGTGTTTTTTGACGGTTTTTCACTGTTTTTAAGCGTTTTAGCAGGGTTATTGGTGTTTTTTGACGGTTTTTCACTGTTTTTAAGCGTTTTAGCAGGGTTATTGGTGTTTTTTGACGGTTTTTCACTGTTTTTAAGCGTTTTAGCAGGGTTATTGGTGTTTTTTGACGGTTTTTCACTGTTTTTAAGCGTTTTAGCAGGGTTATTGGTGTTTTTTGACGGTTTTTCACTGTTTTTAAGCGTTTTAGCAGGGTTATTGGTGTTTTTTGACGGTTTTTCACTGTTTTTAAGCGTTTTAGCAGGGTTATTGGTGTTTTTTGACGGTTTTTCACTGTTTTTAAGCGTTTTAGCAGGGTTATTGGTGTTTTTTGACGGTTTTTCACTGTTTTTAAGCGTTTTAGCAGGGTTATTGGTGTTTTTTGACGGTTTTTCACTGTTTTTAAGCGTTTTAGCAGGGTTATTCGTGTTTTTTGACGGTTTTTCACTGTTTTTAAGCGTTTTAGCAGGGTTATTGGTGTTTTTTGACGGTTTTTCACTGTTTTTAAGCGTTTTAGCAGGGTTATTGGTGTTTTTTGACGGTTTTTCACTGTTTTTAAGCGTTTTAGCAGGGTTATTGGTGTTTTTTGACGGTTTTTCACTGTTTTTAAGCGTTTTAGCAGGGTTATTGGTGTTTTTTGACGGTTTTTCACTGTTTTTAAGCGTTTTAGCAGGGTTATTGGTGTTTTTTGACGGTTTTTCACTGTTTTTAAGCGTTTTAGCAGGGTTATTGGTGTTTTTTGACGGTTTTTCACTGTTTTTAAGCGTTTTAGCAGGGTTATTGGTGTTTTTTGACGGTTTTTCACTGTTTTTAAGCGTTTTAGCAGGGTTATTGGTGTTTTTTGACGGTTTTTCACTGTTTTTAAGCGTTTTAGCAGGGTTATTGGTGTTTTTTGACGGTTTTTCACTGTTTTTAAGCGTTTTAGCAGGGTTATTGGTGTTTTTTGACGGTTTTTCACTGTTTTTAAGCGTTTTAGCAGGGTTATTGGTGTTTTTTGACGGTTTTTCACTGTTTTTAAGCGTTTTAGCAGGGTTATTGGTGTTTTTTGACGGTTTTTCACTGTTTTTAAGCGTTTTAGCAGGGTTATTGGTGTTTTTTGACGGTTTTTCACTGTTTTTAAGCGTTTTAGCAGGGTTATTGGTGTTTTTTGACGGTTTTTCACTGTTTTTAAGCGTTTTAGCAGGGTTATTGGTGTTTTTTGACGGTTTTTCACTGTTTTTAAGCGTTTTAGCAGGGTTATTGGTGTTTTTTGACGGTTTTTCACTGTTTTTAAGCGTTTTAGCAGGGTTATTGGTGTTTTTTGACGGTTTTTCACTGTTTTTAAGCGTTTTAGCAGGGTTATTGGTGTTTTTTGACGGTTTTTCACTGTTTTTAAGCGTTTTAGCAGGGTTATTGGTGTTTTTTGACGGTTTTTCACTGTTTTTAAGCGTTTTAGCAGGGTTATTGGTGTTTTTTGGCGGTTTTTCACTGTTTTTAAGCGTTTTAGCATGGTTATTGGTGTTTTTTGACGGTTTTTCACTGTTTTTAAGCGTTTTAGCAGGGTTATTGGTGTTTTTTGACGGTTTTTCACTGTTTTTAAGCGTTTTAGCAGGGTTATTGGTGTTTTTTGACGGTTTTTCACTGTTTTTAAGCGTTTTAGCAGGGTTATTGGTGTTTTTTGACGGTTTTTCACTGTTTTTAAGCGTTTTAGCAGGGTTATTGGTGTTTTTTGACGGTTTTTCACTGTTTTTAAGCGTTTTAGCAGGGTTATTGGTGTTTTTTGACGGTTTTTCACTGTTTTTAAGCGTTTTAGCAGGGTTATTGGTGTTTTTTGACGGTTTTTCACTGTTTTTAAGCGTTTTAGCAGGGTTATTGGTGTTTTTTGACGGTTTTTCACTGTTTTTAAGCGTTTTAGCAGGGTTATTGGTGTTTTTTGACGGTTTTTCACTGTTTTTAAGCGTTTTAGCAGGGTTATTGGTGTTTTTTGACGGTTTTTCACTGTTTTTAAGCGTTTTAGCAGGGTTATTGGTGTTTTTTGACGGTTTTTCACTGTTTTTAAGCGTTTTAGCAGGGTTATTGGTGTTTTTTGACGGTTTTTCACTGTTTTTAAGCGTTTTAGCAGGGTTATTGGTGTTTTTTGACGGTTTTTCACTGTTTTTAAGCGTTTAAGCAGGGTTATTGGTGTGTTTTGACGGTTTTTCACTGTTTTTAAGCGTTTTAGCAGGGTTATTGGTGTTTTTTGACGGTTTTTCACTGTTTTTAAGCGTTTTAGCAGGGTTATTGGTGTTTTTTGACGGTTTTTCACTGTTTTTAAGCGTTTTAGCAGGGTTATTGGTGTTTTTTGACGGTTTTTCACTGTTTTTAAGCGTTTTAGCAGGGTTATTGGTGTTTTTTGACGGTTTTTCACTGTTTTTAAGCGTTTTAGCAGGGTTATTGGTGTTTTTTGACGGTTTTTCACTGTTTTTAAGCGTTTTAGCAGGGTTATTGGTGTTTTTTGACGGTTTTTCACTGTTTTTAAGCGTTTTAGCAGGGTTATTGGTGTTTTTTGACGGTTTTTCACTGTTTTTAAGCGTTTTAGCAGGGTTATTGGTGTTTTTTGACGGTTTTTCACTGTTTTTAAGCGTTTTAGCAGGGTTATTGGTGTTTTTTGACGGTTTTTCACTGTTTTTAAGCGTTTTAGCAGGGTTATTGGTGTTTTTTGACGGTTTTTCACTGTTTTTAAGCGTTTTAGCAGGGTTATTGGTGTTTTTTGACGGTTTTTCACTGTTTTTAAGCGTTTTAGCAGGGTTATTGGTGTTTTTTGACGGTTTTTCACTGTTTTTAAGCGTTTTAGCAGGGTTATTGGTGTTTTTTGACGGTTTTTCACTGTTTTTAAGCGTTTTAGCAGGGTTATTGGTGTTTTTTGACGGTTTTTCACTGTTTTTAAGCGTTTTAGCAGGGTTATTGGTGTTTTTTGACGGTTTTTCACTGTTTTTAAGCGTTTTAGCAGGGTTATTGGTGTTTTTTGACGGTTTTTCACTGTTTTTAAGCGTTTTAGCAGGGTTATTGGTGTTTTTTGACGGTTTTTCACTGTTTTTAAGCGTTTTAGCAGGGTTATTGGTGTTTTTTGACGGTTTTTCACTGTTTTTAAGCGTTTTAGCAGGGTTATTGGTGTTTTTTGACGGTTTTTCACTGTTTTTAAGCGTTTTAGCAGGGTTATTGGTGTTTTTTGACGGTTTTTCACTGTTTTTAAGCGTTTTAGCAGGGTTATTGGTGTTTTTTGACGGTTTTTCACTGTTTTTAAGCGTTTTAGCAGGGTTATTGGTGTTTTTTGACGGTTTTTCACTGTTTTTAAGCGTTTTAGCAGGGTTATTGGTGTTTTTTGACGGTTTTTCACTGTTTTTAAGCGTTTTAGCAGGGTTATTGGTGTTTTTTGACGGTTTTTCACTGTTTTTAAGCGTTTTAGCAGGGTTATTGGTGTTTTTTGACGGTTTTTCACTGTTTTTAAGCGTTTTAGCAGGGTTATTGGTGTTTTTTGACGGTTTTTCACTGTTTTTAAGCGTTTTAGCAGGGTTATTGGTGTTTTTTGACGGTTTTTCACTGTTTTTAAGCGTTTTAGCAGGGTTATTGGTGTTTTTTGACGGTTTTTCACTGTTTTTAAGCGTTTTAGCAGGGTTATTGGTGTTTTTTGACGGTTTTTCACTGTTTTTAAGCGTTTTAGCAGGGTTATTGGTGTTTTTTGACGGTTTTTCACTGTTTTTAAGCGTTTTAGCAGGGTTATTGGTGTTTTTTGACGGTTTTTCACTGTTTTTAAGCGTTTTAGCAGGGTTATTGGTGTTTTTTGACGGTTTTTCACTGTTTTTAAGCGTTTTAGCAGGGTTATTGGTGTTTTTTGACGGTTTTTCACTGTTTTTAAGCGTTTTAGCAGGGTTATTGGTGTTTTTTGACGGTTTTTCACTGTTTTTAAGCGTTTTAGCAGGGTTATTGGTGTTTTTTGACGGTTTTTCACTGTTTTTAAGCGTTTTAGCAGGGTTATTGGTGTTTTTTGACGGTTTTTCACTGTTTTTAAGCGTTTTAGCAGGGTTATTGGTGTTTTTTGACGGTTTTTCACTGTTTTTAAGCGTTTTAGCAGGGTTATTGGTGTTTTTTGACGGTTTTTCACTGTTTTTAAGCGTTTTAGCAGGGTTATTGGTGTTTTTTGACGGTTTTTCACTGTTTTTAAGCGTTTTAGCAGGGTTATTGGTGTTTTTTGACGGTTTTTCACTGTTTTTAAGCGTTTTAGCAGGGTTATTGGTGTTTTTTGACGGTTTTTCACTGTTTTTAAGCGTTTTAGCAGGGTTATTGGTGTTTTTTGACGGTTTTTCACTGTTTTTAAGCGTTTTAGCAGGGTTATTGGTGTTTTTTGACGGTTTTTCACTGTTTTTAAGCGTTTTAGCAGGGTTATTGGTGTTTTTTGACGGTTTTTCACTGTTTTTAAGCGTTTTAGCAGGGTTATTGGTGTTTTTTGACGGTTTTTCACTGTTTTTAAGCGTTTTAGCAGGGTTATTGGTGTTTTTTGACGGTTTTTCACTGTTTTTAAGCGTTTTAGCAGGGTTATTGGTGTTTTTTGACGGTTTTTCACTGTTTTTAAGCGTTTTAGCAGGGTTATTGGTGTTTTTTGACGGTTTTTCACTGTTTTTAAGCGTTTTAGCAGGGTTATTGGTGTTTTTTGACGGTTTTTCACTGTTTTTAAGCGTTTTAGCAGGGTTATTGGTGTTTTTTGACGGTTTTTCACTGTTTTTAAGCGTTTTAGCAGGGTTATTGGTGTTTTTTGACGGTTTTTCACTGTTTTTAAGCGTTTTAGCAGGGTTATTGGTGTTTTTTGACGGTTTTTCACTGTTTTTAAGCGTTTTAGCAGGGTTATTGGTGTTTTTTGACGGTTTTTCACTGTTTTTAAGCGTTTTAGCAGGGTTATTGGTGTTTTTTGACGGTTTTTCACTGTTTTTAAGCGTTTTAGCAGGGTTATTGGTGTTTTTTGACGGTTTTTCACTGTTTTTAAGCGTTTTAGCAGGGTTATTGGTGTTTTTTGACGGTTTTTCACTGTTTTTAAGCGTTTTAGCAGGGTTATTGGTGTTTTTTGACGGTTTTTCACTGTTTTTAAGCGTTTTAGCAGGGTTATTGGTGTTTTTTGACGGTTTTTCACTGTTTTTAAGCGTTTTAGCAGGGTTATTGGTGTTTTTTGACGGTTTTTCACTGTTTTTAAGCGTTTTAGCAGGGTTATTGGTGTTTTTTGACGGTTTTTCACTGTTTTTAAGCGTTTTAGCAGGGTTATTGGTGTTTTTTGACGGTTTTTCACTGTTTTTAAGCGTTTTAGCAGGGTTATTGGTGTTTTTTGACGGTTTTTCACTGTTTTTAAGCGTTTTAGCAGGGTTATTGGTGTTTTTTGACGGTTTTTCACTGTTTTTAAGCGTTTTAGCAGGGTTATTGGTGTTTTTTGACGGTTTTTCACTGTTTTTAAGCGTTTTAGCAGGGTTATTGGTGTTTTTTGACGGTTTTTCACTGTTTTTAAGCGTTTTAGCAGGGTTATTGGTGTTTTTTGACGGTTTTTCACTGTTTTTAAGCGTTTTAGCAGGGTTATTGGTGTTTTTTGACGGTTTTTCACTGTTTTTAAGCGTTTTAGCAGGGTTATTGGTGTTTTTTGACGGTTTTTCACTGTTTTTAAGCGTTTTAGCAGGGTTATTGGTGTTTTTTGACGGTTTTTCACTGTTTTTAAGCGTTTTAGCAGGGTTATTGGTGTTTTTTGACGGTTTTTCACTGTTTTTAAGCGTTTTAGCAGGGTTATTGGTGTTTTTTGACGGTTTTTCACTGTTTTTAAGCGTTTTAGCAGGGTTATTGGTGTTTTTTGACGGTTTTTCACTGTTTTTAAGCGTTTTAGCAGGGTTATTGGTGTTTTTTGACGGTTTTTCACTGTTTTTAAGCGTTTTAGCAGGGTTATTGGTGTTTTTTGACGGTTTTTCACTGTTTTTAAGCGTTTTAGCAGGGTTATTGGTGTTTTTTGACGGTTTTTCACTGTTTTTAAGCGTTTTAGCAGGGTTATTGGTGTTTTTTGACGGTTTTTCACTGTTTTTAAGCGTTTTAGCAGGGTTATTGGTGTTTTTTGACGGTTTTTCACTGTTTTTAAGCGTTTTAGCAGGGTTATTGGTGTTTTTTGACGGTTTTTCACTGTTTTTAAGCGTTTTAGCAGGGTTATTGGTGTTTTTTGACGGTTTTTCACTGTTTTTAAGCGTTTTAGCAGGGTTATTGGTGTTTTTTGACGGTTTTTCACTGTTTTTAAGCGTTTTAGCAGGGTTATTGGTGTTTTTTGACGGTTTTTCACTGTTTTTAAGCGTTTTAGCAGGGTTATTGGTGTTTTTTGACGGTTTTTCACTGTTTTTAAGCGTTTTAGCAGGGTTATTGGTGTTTTTTGACGGTTTTTCACTGTTTTTAAGCGTTTTAGCAGGGTTATTGGTGTTTTTTGACGGTTTTTCACTGTTTTTAAGCGTTTTAGCAGGGTTATTGGTGTTTTTTGACGGTTTTTCACTGTTTTTAAGCGTTTTAGCAGGGTTATTGGTGTTTTTTGACGGTTTTTCACTGTTTTTAAGCGTTTTAGCAGGGTTATTGGTGTTTTTTGACGGTTTTTCACTGTTTTTAAGCGTTTTAGCAGGGTTATTGGTGTTTTTTGACGGTTTTTCACTGTTTTTAAGCGTTTTAGCAGGGTTATTGGTGTTTTTTGACGGTTTTTCACTGTTTTTAAGCGTTTTAGCAGGGTTATTAGTGTTTTTTGACGGTTTTTCACTGTTTTTAAGCGTTTTAGCAGGGTTATTGGTGTTTTTTGACGGTTTTTCACTGTTTTTAAGCGTTTTAGCAGGGTTATTAGTGTTTTTTGACGGTTTTTCACTGTTTTTAAGCGTTTTAGCAGGGTTATTGGTGTTTTTTGACGGTTTTTCACTGTTTTTAAGCGTTTTAGCAGGGTTATTAGTGTTTTTTGACGGTTTTTCACTGTTTTTAAGCGTTTTAGCAGTGTTATTGGTGTTTTTTGACGGTTTTTCACTGTTTTTAAGCGTTTTAGCAGGGTTATTGGTGTTTTTTGACGGTTTTTCACTGTTTTTAAGCGTTTTAGCAGAGTTATTGGTGTTTTTTGACGGTTTTTCACTGTTTTTAAGCGTTTTAGCAGGGTTATTAGTGTTTTTTTGACGGTTTTTCACTGTTTTTAAGCGTTTTAGCAGGGTTATTGGTGTTTTTTGACGGTTTTTCACTGTTTTTAAGCGTTTTAGCAGGGTTATTGGTGTTTTTTGACGGTTTTTCACTGTTTTTAAGCGTTTTAGCAGGGTTATTGTTGTTTTTTGACGGTTTTTCACTGTTTTTAAGCGTTTTAGCAGGGTTATTGGTGTTTTTTGACGGTTTTTCACTGTTTTTAAGCGTTTTAGCAGGGTTATTGTTGTTTTTTGACGGTTTTTCACTGTTTTTAAGCGTTTTAGCAGGGTTATTGGTGTTTTTTGATGGTTTTTCACTGTTTTTAAGCGTTTTAGCAGGGTTATTGGTGTTTTTTGATGGTTTTTCACTGTTTTTAAGCGTTTTAGCAGGGTTATTGGTGTTTTTTGACGGTTTTTCACTAATTTTAAGCGTTTTAGCAGAGTTATTGGTGTTTTTTGACTGTTTTTCACTGTTTTTAAGCGTTTTAGCAGAGTTATTGGTGTTTTTTGACGGTTTTTCACTGCTTTTAAGCGTTTTAGCAGGGTTATTGGTGTTTTTTGACGGTTTTTCACTGTTTTTAAGCGTTTTAGCAGGGTTATTGGTGTTTTTTGACGGTTTTTCACTGTTTTTAAGCGTTTTAGCAGGGTTATTAGTGTTTTTTGACGGTTTTTCACTGTTTTTAAGCGTTTTAGCAGGGTTATTGGTGTTTTTTGACGGTTTTTCACTGTTTTTAAGCGTTTTAGCAGGGTTATTAGTGTTTTTTGACGGTTTTTCACTGTTTTTAAGCGTTTTAGCAGGGTTATTGGTGTTTTTTGACGGTTTTTCACTGTTTTTAAGCGTTTTAGCAGGGTTATTGGTGTTTTTTGACGGTTTTTCACTGTTTTTAAGCGTTTTAGCAGAGTTATTGGTGTTTTTTGACGGTTTTTCACTGTTTTTAAGCGTTTTAGCAGGGTTATTAGTGTTTTTTTGACGGTTTTTCACTGTTTTTAAGCGTTTTAGCAGGGTTATTAGTGTTTTTTGACGGTTTTTTACTGTTTTTAAGCGTTTTAGCAGGGTTATTGGTATTTTTTGACGGTTTTTCACTGTTTTTAAGCGTTTTAGCAGGGTTATTAGTGTTTTTTGACGGTTTTTCACTGTTTTTAAGCGTTTTAGCAGGGTTATTGGTGTTTTTTGACGGTTTTTCACTGTTTTCAAGCGTTTTAGCAGGGTTATTGGTGTTTTTTGACAATTTTTCACTGTTTTTAAGCGTTTTAGCAGAGTTATTGGTGTTTTTTGACGGTTTTCACTGTTTTTAAGCGTTTTAGCAGGGTTATTGTTGTTTTTTGACGGTTTTTCACTGTTTTTAAGCGTTTTAGCAGGGTTATTGGTGTTTTTTGACGGTTTTTCACTGTTTTTAAGCGTTTTAGCAGAGTTATTGGTGTTTTTTGACGGTTTTTCACTGTTTTTAAGCGTTTTAGCAGTGTTATTGGTGTTTTTTGACGGTTTTTCACTGTTTTTAAGCGTTTTAGCAGTGTTATTGGTGTTTTTTGACGGTTTTTCACTGTTTTTAAGCGTTTTAGCAGGGTTATTGGTGTTTTTTGACGGTTTTTCACTGTTTTTAAGCGTTTTAGCAGGGTTATTGGTGTTTTTTGACGGTTTTTCACTGTTTTTAAGCGTTTTAGCAGGGTTATTAGTGTTTTTTGACGGTTTTTCACTGTTTTTAAGCGTTTTAGCAGGGTTATTGGTGTTTTTTGACGGTTTTTCACTGTTTTTAAGCGTTTTAGCAGGGTTATTAGTGTTTTTTGACGGTTTTTCACTGTTTTTAAGCGTTTTAGCAGGGTTATTGGTGTTTTTTGACGGTTTTTCACTGTTTTTAAGCGTTTTAGCAGGGTTATTAGTGTTTTTTGACGGTTTTTCACTGTTTTTAAGCGTTTTAGCAGTGTTATTGGTGTTTTTTGACGGTTATTCACTGTTTTTAAGCGTTTTAGCAGGGTTATTGGTGTTTTTTGACGGTTTTTCACTGTTTTTAAGCGTTTTAGCAGAGTTATTGGTGTTTTTTGACGGTTTTTCACTGTTTTTAAGCGTTTTAGCAGGGTTATTAGTGTTTTTTTGACGGTTTTTCACTGTTTTTAAGCGTTTTAGCAGGGTTATTGGTGTTTTTTGACGGTTTTTCACTGTTTTTAAGCGTTTTAGCAGGGTTATTGGTGTTTTTTGACGGTTTTTCACTGTTTTTAAGCGTTTTAGCAGGGTTATTGTTGTTTTTTGACGGTTTTTCACTGTTTTTAAGCGTTTTAGCAGGGTTATTGGTGTTTTTTGACGGTTTTTCACTGTTTTTAAGCGTTTTAGCAGGGTTATTGTTGTTTTTTGACGGTTTTTCACTGTTTTTAAGCGTTTTAGCAGGGTTATTGGTGTTTTTTGATGGTTTTTCACTGTTTTTAAGCGTTTTAGCAGGGTTATTGGTGTTTTTTGATGGTTTTTCACTGTTTTTAAGCGTTTTAGCAGGGTTATTGGTGTTTTTTGACGGTTTTTCACTAATTTTAAGCGTTTTAGCAGAGTTATTGGTGTTTTTTGACTGTTTTTCACTGTTTTTAAGCGTTTTAGCAGAGTTATTGGTGTTTTTTGACGGTTTTTCACTGCTTTTACGCGTTTTAGCAGGGTTATTGGTGTTTTTTGACGGTTTTTCACTGTTTTTAAGCGTTTTAGCAGGGTTATTGGTGTTTTTTGACGGTTTTTCACTGTTTTTAAGCGTTTTAGCAGGGTTATTAGTGTTTTTTGACGGTTTTTCACTGTTTTTAAGCGTTTTAGCAGGGTTATTGGTGTTTTTTGACGGTTTTTCACTGTTTTTAAGCGTTTTAGCAGGGTTATTAGTGTTTTTTGACGGTTTTTCACTGTTTTTAAGCGTTTTAGCAGGGTTATTGGTGTTTTTTGACGGTTTTTCACTGTTTTTAAGCGTTTTAGCAGGGTTATTGGTGTTTTTTGACGGTTTTTCACTGTTTTTAAGCGTTTTAGCAGAGTTATTGGTGTTTTTTGACGGTTTTTCACTGTTTTTAAGCGTTTTAGCAGGGTTATTAGTGTTTTTTTGACGGTTTTTCACTGTTTTTAAGCGTTTTAGCAGGGTTATTAGTGTTTTTTGACGGTTTTTTACAGTTTTTAAGCGTTTTAGCAGGGTTATTGGTATTTTTTGACGGTTTTTCACTGTTTTTAAGCGTTTTAGCAGGGTTATTAGTGTTTTTTGACGGTTTTTCACTGTTTTTAAGCGTTTTAGCAGGGTTATTGGTGTTTTTTGACGGTTTTTCACTGTTTTCAAGCGTTTTAGCAGGGTTATTGGTGTTTTTTGACGGTTTTTCACTGTTTTTAAGCGTTTTAGCAGAGTTATTGGTGTTTTTTGACGGTTTTCACTGTTTTTAAGCGTTTTAGCAGGGTTATTGTTGTTTTTTGACGGTTTTTCACTGTTTTTAAGCGTTTTAGCAGGGTTATTGGTGTTTTTTGACGGTTTTCCACTGTTTTTAAGCGTTTTAGCGGGGTTATTGGTGTTTTTTGACGGTTTTTCACTGTTTTTAAGCGTTTTAGCAGGGTTATTGGTGTTTTTTGACGGTTTTTCACTGTTTTTAAGCGTTTTAGCAGAGTTATTGGTGTTTTTTGACGGTTTTTCACTGTTTTTAAGCGTTTTAGCAGGGTTATTAGTGTTTTTTTGACGGTTTTTCACTGTTTTTAAGCGTTTTAGCAGGGTTATTAGTGTTTTTTGACGGTTTTTTACAGTTTTTAAGCGTTTTAGCAGGGTTATTGGTATTTTTTGACGGTTTTTCACTGTTTTTAAGCGTTTTAGCAGGGTTATTAGTGTTTTTTGACGGTTTTTCACTGTTTTTAAGCGTTTTAGCAGGGTTATTGGTGTTTTTTGACGGTTTTTCACTGTTTTCAAGCGTTTTAGCAGGGTTATTGGTGTTTTTTGACGGTTTTTCACTGTTTTTAAGCGTTTTAGCAGAGTTATTGGTGTTTTTTGACGGTTTTCACTGTTTTTAAGCGTTTTAGCAGGGTTATTGTTGTTTTTTGACGGTTTTTCACTGTTTTTAAGCGTTTTAGCAGGGTTATTGGTGTTTTTTGACGGTTTTCCACTGTTTTTAAGCGTTTTAGCGGGGTTATTGGTGTTTTTTGACGGTTTTTCACTGTTTTTAAGCGTTTTAGCAGGGTTATTGGTGTTTTTTGACGGTTTTTCACTGTTTTTAAGCGTTTTAGCAGGGTTATTGGTGTTTTTGACGGTTTTTCACTGTTTTTAAGCGTTTTAGCAGGGTTATTGGTGTTTTTTGACGGTTTTTCACTGTTTTTAAGCGTTTTAGCAGGGTTATTGTTGTTTTTTGACGGTTTTTCACTGTTTTTAAGCGTTTTAGCAGGGTTATTATTGTTTTTTGACGGTTTTTCACTGTTTTTAAGCATTTTAGCAGGGTTATTGGTGTTTTTTGACGGTTTTTCACTGTTTTTAAGCGTTTTAGCAGGGTTTTTGGTGTTTTTTGACGGTTTTTCATTGTTTTTAAGCGTTTTAGCAGGGTTATTGGTGTTTTTTGACGGTTTTTCACTGTTTTTAAGCGTTTTAGCAGGGTTATTGGTGTTTTTTGACGGTTTTTCACTGTTTTTAAGCGTTTTAGCAGGGTTATTGGTGTTTTTTGACGGTTTTTCACTGTTTTTAAGCGTTTTAGCAGGGTTATTGGTGTTTTTTGACGGTTTTTCACTGTTTTTAAGCGTTTTAGCAGGGTTATTGGTGTTTTTGGACGGGTTTTCACTGTTTTTAAGCGTTTTAGCAGGGTTATTGGTGTTTTTTGACGGTTTTTCACTGTTTTTAGGCGTTTTAGCAGGGTTATTGGTGTTTTTCGACGGTTTTTCACTGTTTTTAAGCGTTTTAGCAAGGTTATTGGTGTTTTTTGACGGTTTTTCACTGTTTTTAAGCGTTTTAGCAGGGTTATTGGTGTTTTTTGACGGTTTTTCACTGTTTTTAAGCGTTTTAGCAGGGTTATTAGTGTTTTTTGACGGTTTTTCACTGTTTTTAAGCGTTTTAGCAGTGTTATTGGTGTTTTTTGACGGTTTTTCACTGTTTTTAAGCGTTTTAGCAGGGTTATTGGTGTTTTTTGACGGTTTTTCACTGTTTTTAAGCGTTTTAGCAGGGTTATTGGTGTTTTTTGACGGTTTTTCACTGTTTTTAAGCGTTTTAGCAGGGTTATTAGTGTTTTTTGACGGTTTTTCACTGTTTTTAAGCGTTTTAGCAGGGTTATTGGTGTTTTTTGACGGTTTTTCACTGTTTTTAAGCGTTTTAGCAGGGTTATCAGTGTTTTTTGACGGTTTTTCACTGTTTTTAAGCGTTTTAGCAGGGTTATTGGTGTTTTTTGACGGTTTTTCACTGTTTTTAAGCGTTTTAGCAGAGTTATTGGTGTTTTTTGACGGTTTTTCACTGTTTTTAAGCGTTTTAGCAGGGTTATTAGTGTTTTTTTGACGGTTTTTCACTGTTTTTAAGCGTTTTAGCAGGGTTATTAGTGTTTTTTGACGGTTTTTCACTGTTTTTAAGCGTTTTAGCAGGGTTATTGGTGTTTTTTGACGGTTTTTCACTGTTTTTAAGCGTTTTAGCAGGGTTATTAGTGTTTTTTGACGGTTTTTCACTGTTTTTAAGCGTTTTAGCAGGGTTATTGGTGTTTTTTGACGGTTTTTCACTGTTTTTAAGCGTTTTAGCAGGGTTATTGGTGTTTTTTGACGGTTTTTCACTGTTTTTAAGCGTTTTAGCAGAGTTATTGGTGTTTTTTGACGGTTTTTCACTGTTTTTAAGCGTTTTAGCAGTGTTATTGGTGTTTTTTGACGGTTTTTCACTGTTTTTAAGCGTTTTAGCAGTGTTATTGGTGTTTTTTGACGGTTTTTCACTGTTTTTAAGCGTTTTAGCAGGGTTATTGGTGTTTTTTGACGGTTTTTCACTGTTTTTAAGCGTTTTAGCAGGGTTATTGGTGTTTTTTGACGGTTTTTCACTGTTTTTAAGCGTTTTAGCAGGGTTATTAGTGTTTTTTGACGGTTTTTCACTGTTTTTAAGCGTTTTAGCAGGGTTATTGGTGTTTTTTGACGGTTTTTCACTGTTTTTAAGCGTTTTAGCAGGGTTATCAGTGTTTTTTGACGGTTTTTCACTGTTTTTAAGCGTTTTAGCAGGGTTATTGGTGTTTTTTGACGGTTTTTCACTGTTTTTAAGCGTTTTAGCAGGGTTATTAGTGTTTTTTGACGGTTTTTCACTGTTTTTAAGCGTTTTAGCAGGGTTATTGGTGTTTTTTGACGGTTTTTCACTGTTTTTAAGCGTTTTAGCAGGGTTATTAGTGTTTTTTGACGGTTTTTCACTGTTTTTAAGCGTTTTAGCAGGGTTATTGGTGTTTTTTGACGTTTTTTCACTGTTTTTAAGCGTTTTAGCAGGGTTATTAGTGTTTTTTGACGGTTTTTCACTGTTTTTAAGCGTTTTAGCAGGGTTATTGGTGTTTTTTGACGGTTTTTCACTGTTTTTAAGCGTTTTAGCAGAGTTATTGGTGTTTTTTGACGGTTTTTCACTGTTTTTAAGCGTTTTAGCAGTGTTATTGGTGTTTTTTGACGGTTTTTCACTGTTTTTAAGCGTTTTAGCAGTGTTATTGGTGTTTTTTGACGGTTTTTCACTGTTTTTAAGCGTTTTAGCAGGGTTATTGGTGTTTTTTGACGGTTTTTCACTGTTTTTAAGCGTTTTAGCAGGGTTATTGGTGTTTTTTGACGGTTTTTCACTGTTTTTAAGCGTTTTAGCAGGGTTATTAGTGTTTTTTGACGGTTTTTCACTGTTTTTAAGCGTTTTAGCAGGGTTATTGGTGTTTTTTGACGGTTTTTCACTGTTTTTAAGCGTTTTAGCAGGGTTATTAGTGTTTTTTGACGGTTTTTCACTGTTTTTAAGCGTTTTAGCAGGGTTATTGGTGTTTTTTGACGGTTTTTCATTGTTTTTAAGCGTTTTAGCAGGGTTATTAGTGTTTTTTGACGGTTTTTCACTGTTTTTAAGCGTTTTAGCAGGGTTATTGGTGTTTTTTGACGGTTTTTCACTGTTTTTAAGCGTTTTAGCAGGGTTATTGGTGTTTTTTGACGGTTTTTCACTGTTTTTAAGCGTTTTAGCAGAGTTATTGGTGTTTTTTGACGGTTTTTCACTGTTTTTAAGCGTTTTAGCAGTGTTATTGGTGTTTTTTGACGGTTTTTCACTGTTTTTAAGCGTTTTAGCAGTGTTATTGGTGTTTTTTGACGGTTTTTCACTGTTTTTAAGCGTTTTAGCAGGGTTATTGGTGTTTTTTGACGGTTTTTCACTGTTTTTAAGCGTTTTAGCAGGGTTATTGGTGTTTTTTGACGGTTTTTCACTGTTTTTAAGCGTTTTAGCAGGGTTATTAGTGTTTTTTGACGGTTTTTCACTGTTTTTAAGCGTTTTAGCAGGGTTATTGGTGTTTTTTGACGGTTTTTCACTGTTTTTAAGCGTTTTAGCAGGGTTATTAGTGTTTTTTGACGGTTTTTCACTGTTTTTAAGCGTTTTAGCAGGGTTATTGGTGTTTTTTGACGGTTTTTCACTGTTTTTAAGCGTTTTAGCAGGGTTATTAGTGTTTTTTGACGGTTTTTCACTGTTTTTAAGCGTTTTAGCAGTGTTATTGGTGTTTTTTGACGGTTTTTCACTGTTTTTAAGCGTTTTAGCAGGGTTATTGGTGTTTTTTGACGGTTTTTCACTGTTTTTAAGCGTTTTAGCAGAGTTATTGGTGTTTTTTGACGGTTTTTCACTGTTTTTAAGCGTTTTAGCAGGGTTATTAGTGTTTTTTTGACGGTTTTTCACTGTTTTTAAGCGTTTTAGCAGGGTTATTGGTGTTTTTTGACGGTTTTTCACTGTTTTTAAGCGTTTTAGCAGGGTTATTGGTGTTTTTTGACGGTTTTTCACTGTTTTTAAGCGTTTTAGCAGGGTTATTGTTGTTTTTTGACGGTTTTTCACTGTTTTTAAGCGTTTTAGCAGGGTTATTGGTGTTTTTTGACGGTTTTTCACTGTTTTTAAGCGTTTTAGCAGGGTTATTGTTGTTTTTTGACGGTTTTTCACTGTTTTTAAGCGTTTTAGCAGGGTTATTGGTGTTTTTTGATGGTTTTTCACTGTTTTTAAGCGTTTTAGCAGGGTTATTGGTGTTTTTTGATGGTTTTTCACTGTTTTTAAGCGTTTTAGCAGGGTTATTGGTGTTTTTTGACGGTTTTTCACTAATTTTAAGCGTTTTAGCAGAGTTATTGGTGTTTTTTGACTGTTTTTCACTGTTTTTAAGCGTTTTAGCAGAGTTATTGGTGTTTTTTGACGGTTTTTCACTGCTTTTAAGCGTTTTAGCAGGGTTATTGGTGTTTTTTGACGGTTTTTCACTGTTTTTAAGCGTTTTAGCAGGGTTATTGGTGTTTTTTGACGGTTTTTCACTGTTTTTAAGCGTTTTAGCAGGGTTATTAGTGTTTTTTGACGGTTTTTCACTGTTTTTAAGCGTTTTAGCAGGGTTATTGGTGTTTTTTGACGGTTTTTCACTGTTTTTAAGCGTTTTAGCAGGGTTATTAGTGTTTTTTGACGGTTTTTCACTGTTTTTAAGCGTTTTAGCAGGGTTATTGGTGTTTTTTGACGGTTTTTCACTGTTTTTAAGCGTTTTAGCAGGGTTATTGGTGTTTTTTGACGGTTTTTCACTGTTTTTAAGCGTTTTAGCAGAGTTATTGGTGTTTTTTGACGGTTTTTCACTGTTTTTAAGCGTTTTAGCAGGGTTATTAGTGTTTTTTTGACGGTTTTTCACTGTTTTTAAGCGTTTTAGCAGGGTTATTAGTGTTTTTTGACGGTTTTTTACTGTTTTTAAGCGTTTTAGCAGGGTTATTGGTATTTTTTGACGGTTTTTCACTGTTTTTAAGCGTTTTAGCAGGGTTATTAGTGTTTTTTGACGGTTTTTCACTGTTTTTAAGCGTTTTAGCAGGGTTATTGGTGTTTTTTGACGGTTTTTCACTGTTTTCAAGCGTTTTAGCAGGGTTATTGGTGTTTTTTGACGGTTTTTCACTGTTTTTAAGCGTTTTAGCAGAGTTATTGGTGTTTTTTGACGGTTTTCACTGTTTTTAAGCGTTTTAGCAGGGTTATTGTTGTTTTTTGACGGTTTTTCACTGTTTTTAAGCGTTTTAGCAGGGTTATTGGTGTTTTTTGACGGTTTTCCACTGTTTTTAAGCGTTTTAGCGGGGTTATTGGTGTTTTTTGACGGTTTTTCACTGTTTTTAAGCGTTTTAGCAGGGTTATTGGTGTTTTTTGACGGTTTTTCACTGTTTTTAAGCGTTTTAGCAGGGTTATTGGTGTTTTTGACGGTTTTTCACTGTTTTTAAGCGTTTTAGCAGGGTTATTGGTGTTTTTTGACGGTTTTTCACTGTTTTTAAGCGTTTTAGCAGGGTTATTGTTGTTTTTTGACGGTTTTTCACTGTTTTTAAGCGTTTTAGCAGGGTTATTATTGTTTTTTGACGGTTTTTCACTGTTTTTAAGCATTTTAGCAGGGTTATTGGTGTTTTTTGACGGTTTTTCACTGTTTTTAAGCGTTTTAGCAGGGTTTTTGGTGTTTTTTGACGGTTTTTCATTGTTTTTAAGCGTTTTAGCAGGGTTATTGGTGTTTTTTGACGGTTTTTCACTGTTTTTAAGCGTTTTAGCAGGGTTATTGGTGTTTTTTGACGGTTTTTCACTGTTTTTAAGCGTTTTAGCAGGGTTATTGGTGTTTTTTGACGGTTTTTCACTGTTTTTAAGCGTTTTAGCAGGGTTATTGGTGTTTTTTGACGGTTTTTCACTGTTTTTAAGCGTTTTAGC